>NC_082721.1:49016451-49188147 GCF_030144855.1 Hypanus sabinus
TCCGGACCAGAGTCAGTGAGGGAGAGGTCCGGAACCCTCCGGACCAGAGTCGGTGAGGGAGAGGTCCCACACCCTCCGGATCAGAGTCAGTCAGAGAGAAGTCCAGCACCATCAGGAGCAGAGTCAGTGAGGAAGAGGTCCTGCACCCACAGGAGCAGAGTCAGTTACGTAGAGGACCCACACCCTCAGGAGCAGAGTCAGTGAGGAAGAGGTCCTGGACCCACAGGAGCAGAGACAGTGAGTGAGAGGACCCACACCCTCAGGAGCAGAGTTAGTGAGGGAGAGGTCCAGCACCCTCCGGAGCAGAGTCAGTGAGGAAGAGGTCCTGCACCCACAGGAGCAGAGTCAGTGAGGGAGAGGTCCCTCAACCCCAGTAGCAGAGTCGGTGAGGGAGAGGTCCGGCACCCTCCGGACCAGAGTCAGTGAGGGAGAGGTCCGGCACCCTCCGGACCAGAGTCAGTGAGGGAGAAGACCAGCACCCACCAGACCAGAGTCAGTGAGGAAGAGGTCCTGCACCCACAGGAGCAGAGTCAGTGAGGGAGAGGTCCCTCAACCCCAGTAGCAGAGTCGGTGAGGGAGAGGTCCGGCACCCTCCGGACCAGAGTCAGTGAGGGAGAGGTCCGGCACCCTCCGGACCAGAGTCAGTGAGGGAGAAGTCCGGCACCCTCCGGACCAGAGTCGGTGAGGGAGAAGACCAGCACCCACCAGACCAGAGTCAGTGAGGGAGAGGTCCCACACCCTCAGGAGCAGAGACTGACAGGGAGAAGTCCAGCACACTCGGGACCAGAGTCAGTGAGGGAGAGGAGCAATGCCCTCGGGACCAGACTCAGAGAGGGAGAGGAGCAGCACCCTCAGGAGCAGAGTCAGTGAGGGAGAGGACCTACACCTTCAGGTGAGTCTGAGAGGGAAAGGTCCAGCACCCTCAGGAGCAGAGTCGGTGAGGGAGAGGTCCCGCAGCCTCAGGGGCAGAGTCGGTGAGGGAGAGGTTCCACACCATCAGGAGCAGAGTCAGTTACGTAGAGGACCCACACCCTCAGGAGCAGAGTCAGTGTGGAAGAGGTCCTGCACCCACAGGAGCAGAGACAGTGAGGGACAGGTCCCAACCCTCAGGAGCAGAGTCAGTGAGGGAGAGGTCCCTCAACCCCAGTAGCAGAGTCAGTGAGGGAGAGGTCCGGCACCCTCCGGACCAGAGTCAGTGAGGGAGAGGACCCTCAACCCCAGTAGCAGAGTCAGTGAGGGAGAGGTCCGGCACCCTCCAGACCAGAGTCAGTGAGGGAGAGGACCAGCACCCACCAGACCAGAGTCAGTGAGGGAGAGGTCCAGCACCCTCCGGACCAGAGTCAGTGAGGGAGAGGTCCGGCACCCTCCGGACCAGAGTCAGTGAGGGAGAGGTCCCACACCCTCAAGAGCAGAGACAGACAGGGAGAAGTCCAGCACACTCGGGACCAGACTCAGAGAGGGAGAGGAGCAGCACCCTCAGGAGCAGAGTCAGTGTGGTAGAGCACCCACACCATCAGGAGCAGAGTTAGTGAGGGAGAGTTCCCACACCATCACGTGCAGAGTCTGTGAGGGAGAGGTGCAGCCCCCTCGGGCGCAGAGTCAGTGAGGTAGAGGTCCCACACCCTCCGGAGCAGAGTCAGTGAGGGAGAGATCCCACACCCTCAGGGGCAGAGTCGGTGAGGGAGAGGTGCAGCCCCCTCAGGCGCAGAGTCTGTGAGGGAGAAGTCCAGCACACTCGGGACCAGAGTCAGTGAGGGATAGGAGCAGCACCTTCAGGTGAGTCTGAGAGGGAAAGTTCCAGCACCCTCGGGAGCAGAGTCAGTGGACGAGATGTCCAGCACCCTAAGGAGCAGAGTCAGTGACGGAGAGGTCCCACACCCTCAGGGGCAGAGTCGGTGAGGGAGAGTTCCCACACCATCACGTGCAGAGTCTGTGAGGGAGAGGTGCAGCCCCCTCGGGCGCAGAGTCAGTGAGGTAGAGGTCCCACACCCTCAGGAGCAGAGTCTGTGAGGGAGAAGTCCGGCACCCTCGGGCGCAAAGTCAGTGAGGGAGAGGTCCCACACCCTCGGGAGCAGAGTTTGTGAGGGAGAGGTCCCTCACCCTCAGAAGCAGAGTCAGTGAGGGAGAGGTCCAGCACCCTCGGCCGCAGAGTCAGTGAGGGAGAGGTCCCACACCCTCGGGAGCAGAGTCAGTGAGGGTGAAGTCCATCACCTTACAGAGCAGAGTCAGTGTGGGAGAGGTCGCACACCCTCAGAAGCAGAGTCGGTGAGGGAGAGTTCCCACACCATCACGTGCAGAGTCTGTGAGGGAGAGGGGCACCCCCCTTGGGCGCAGAGTCAGTGAGGTAGAGGTCCCACACCCTCAGGAGCAGAGTCAGTGAGGGAGAGTTCCAGCACCCTCGGGAGCAGAGTCAGTGAGGGGGAGGTCCAGCACCCTCAGGAGCAGTCAGTGAGGGAGAGGTCCCTCACCCTCAGGAGCAGAGTCAGGGAGGGACAGGTCCAGAACCCTCAGGGGCAGAATTTGAGACGGAGATGTCCCGCACACTGGGGCGCAGAGTCAGGGAGGGAGAGGTCCCACACCCTTAGGAGCAGAGTCAGTGCAGCAGAGGTCAAGCACCCTTGGGAGCAGCGTTGGTGAGGGAGAGGTCCCACACCCTCGGGAGCAGAGACAGTCAGGGAGAGGACCCATACCCTCAGGAGCAGAGTCAGTGAGGGACAGCTACAGAACCCTCAGAAGCAGAATTTGTGAGGGAGAGGACCCGCACACTGGGGAGCAGAGTTAGTGACGGAGAGTGCCCACACCCTTAGGGGCAGCGTCAGTGAGGGAGAGGTCCCACACACTCAGGAGCAGAGACAGTGAGGGAGAGGTCCCAACCCTCAGGAGCAGAGTCAGTGAGGGAGAGGTCCCTCAACCCCAGTAGCAGAGTCAGTCAGGGAGAGGTCCCTCACCCTCAGGAGCAGAATCAGTGAGGGAGAAGTCCAGCACCCTCGGGAGCAGAGTCAGTGAGGGAGAATTCCAGCACCCTCGGGAGCAGAGTCAGTGTGGGAGAGGTCCCACACCATCACGTGCAGAGTCTGTGAGGGAGAGGTGCAGCCCCCTCGGGCGCAGAGTCAGTGAGGTAGAGGTCCCACACCCTCCGGAGCAGAGTCAGTGAGGGAGAGATCCCACACCCTCAGGGGCAGAGTCGGTGAGGGAGAGGTGCAGCCCCCTCAGGCGCAGAGTCTGTGAGTGAGAAGTCCAGCACACTCGGGACCAGAGTCAGTGAGGGAGAGGAGCAGCACCCTCAGGAGCAGAGTCAGTGAGGGAGAGGACCTACACCTTCAGGTGAGTCTGAGAGGGAAAGTTCCAGCACCCTCGGGAGCAGAGTCAGTGGACGAGATGTCCAGCACCCTAAGGAGCAGAGTCAGTGACGGAGAGGTCCCACACCCTCAGGGGCAGAGTCGGTGAGGGAGAGTTCCCACACCATCACGTGCAGAGTCTGTGAGGGAGAGGTGCAGCCCCCTCGGGCGCAGAGTCAGTGAGGTAGAGGTCCCACACCCTCAGGAGCAGAGTCTGTGAGGGAGAAGTCCGGCACCCTCGGGCGCAAAGTCAGTGAGGGAGAGGTCCCACACCCTCGGGAGCAGAGTTTGTGAGGGAGAGGTCCCTCACCCTCAGAAGCAGAGTCAGTGAGGGAGAGGTCCAGCACCCTCGGCCGCAGAGTCAGTGAGGGAGAGGTCCCACACCCTCGGGAGCAGAGTCAGTGAGGGTGAAGTCCATCACCTTACAGAGCAGAGTCAGTGTGGGAGAGGTCGCACACCCTCAGAAGCAGAGTCGGTGAGGGAGAGTTCCCACACCATCACGAGAGAGTCTGTGAGGGAGAGGTGCAGCCCCCTCGGGCTCAGAGTCAGTGAGGTAGAGGTCCCACACCCTCAGGAGCAGAGTCAGTGAGGGAGAGTTCCAGCACCATCAGGAGCAGAGTCTGTGAGGGGGAGGTCCAGCACCCTCAGGAGCAGTCACTGAGGGGGAGGTCCAGCAACCTCGGGAGCAGTCAGTGAGGGAGAGGTCCCTCACCCTCAGGAGCAGAGTCAGGGAGGGACAGGTCCAGAACCCTCAGGGGCAGAATTTGAGACGGAGATGTCCCACACACTGGGGCGCAGAGTCAGGGAGGGAGAGGTCCCACACCCTTAGGAGCAGAGTCAGTGCAACAGAGGTCAAGCACCCTTGGGAGCAGAGTTGGTGAGGGAGAGGACCCACACCCACAGGAGCAGAGTCAGTTAGGGAGAGGTACAGCACCCTCAGGAGCAGAGTCAGTGAGGGAGAGGTCCCGCACCCTCGGGAGCAGAGTCAGTGAGGGAGAGGTCCAGCACCCTCAGGAGCAGAGTCAGTGAGGGAGAGGTCCCGCACCCTCGGGAGCAGAGTCAGTGAGGGAGAGCTACAGCACCCTCAGGAGCAGAGTCAGTGAGGGAGAGGTCCCACACCCTCGGGAGCAGGGTCAGTGAGGGACATCCAGCACCCTCAGGAGGAGAGTCAGTGAGGGAGAATTCCAGCACCCACTGAGCAGAGTCGGTGAGGGAGAGGTCCCGCACCCTCAGGAGCAGAATCAATGATGGAGAGGTGCAGTATCCTTGGGACCAGAGTCAGTGAGGGAGAAATCCAGCACCCTTGGGTGCAGAGTCAGTGAAGGAGAGGTCCCACACCCTCAAGAGCAGAGACAGACCGGGAGAAGTCCAGCACCCTCAGGAGCAGAGTCAGTGAGGGAGAGTTCCCACACCATCACGTGCAGAGTCTGTGAGGGAGAGGTGCAGCCCCCTCGGGCGCAGGGTCAGTGAGGTAGAGGTCCGACACCCTCAGGAGCAGAGTCAGTGAGGGAGAGATCCCACACCCTCAGGGGCAGAGTCGGTGAGGGAGATGTGCAGCCCCCTCGGGCGCAGAGTCAGTGAGGGAGAAGTCCAACACCCTCAAGAGCAGAGACAGACAGGGAGAAGTCGAGCACACTCGGGACCAGAGTCAGTGAGGGAGAGGAGCAGCACCCTCAGGAGCAGAGATAGTGAGGGAGAGGTCCCTCACCCTCAGGAGCAGAGTTAGTGTGGGAGAGCTCCCACACCCTCAGGAGCAGAGTTAGTGTGGGAGAGGTCCCACACCCTCAGGGGCAGAGTCAGTCAGAGAGAAGTCCAGCACCATCAGGAGCAGAGTCAGTGAGGAAGAGGTCCCACACCCTCAGGGGCAGAGTCAGTCAGAGAGAAGTCCAGCACCATCAGGAGCAGAGTCAGTGAGGAAGAGGTCCCACACCCTCAGGGGCAGAGTCAGTCAGAGAGAAGTCCAGCACCATCAGGAGCAGAGTCGGTGAGGGAGAGGTCCCACACCCTCAGGGGCAGAGTCAGTCAGAGAGAAGTCCAGCACCATCAGGAGCAGAGTCAATTACGTAGAGGACCCACACCCTCAGGAGCAGAGTCAGTGAGGAAGAGGTCCAGCACCCACAGGAGCAGAGACAGTGAGGGACAGGTCCCAACCCTCAGGAGCAGAGTCAGTGAGGGAGAGGTCCGGCACCCTCCGGACCAGAGTCAGTGAGGGAGAAGACCAGCACCCACCAGACCAGAGTCAGTGAGGGAGAGGTCCCACACCCTCAAGAGCAGAGACAGACAGGGAGAAGTCCAGCACACTCGGGACCAGAGTCAGTGAGGGAGAGGTGCAATGTCCTCGGGACCAGACTCAGAGAGGGAGAGGAGCAGCACCCTCAGGAGCAGAGTCAGTGAGGGAGAGGTCCCGCACCCTCAGGAGCAGAGTTAGTGAGGGAGAGGACCTACACCTTCAGGTGAGTCTGAGAGGGAAAGGTCCAGCACCCTCGGGAGCAGAGTCAGTGTGGTAGAGGACCCACACCCTCAGGAGCAGAGTTAGTGAGGGAGAGGTCCCGCACCCTCAGGGGCAGTGTCGGTGAGGGAGAGTTCCCACACCATCACATGCAGAGTCTGTGAGGGAGAGGTGCAGCCCCCTCGGGCGCAGAGTCAGTGAGGTAGAGGTCCCACACCCTCAGGAGCAGAGTCAGTGAGAGGGAGGTCCAGCACCCTCAGGAGCAGTCAGTGAGGGGGAGGTCCAGCAACCTCGGGAGCAGAGTCAGGGAGGGAGAGGACCCGCACCCTGAGGAGCAGAGTCAGACAGGGAGAGGTACAGCCCCCTCGGGCGCAGAGTCAGTGAGGTAGAGGTCCCACACCCTCAGGAGCAGAGTCAGTGAGGGGGAGGTCCAGCACCCTCAGGAGCAGTCAGTGAGGGGGAGGTACAGCACCCTCAGGAGCAGAGTCAGTGAGGGAGAATTCCGGCACCCACTGGAGCAGAGTCGGTGAGGGAGAGGTCCCACACCCTCAGGAGCAGAGTCAGTCAGGGAGAGGTCCCGCACCCTCTCGAGCAGAGTCAGTGAGGGAGAGGTCCCTCACCCTCTCGAGCAGAGTCAGTGAGGGAGAGGTCCCTCACCCTCTCGAGCAGAGTCTGTGAGGGAGAGGTCCCACACCCTCAGGAGCAGAGTCTGTGAGGGAGAGGTCCCTCACCCTCTCGAGCAGAGTCAGTGAGGGAGAGGTCCCTCAACCTCAGTAGCAGAGTCAGTCAGGGAGAGGTCCCTCACCCTCTGGAGCAGAGTCAGTGAGGGAGGTCCAGCACCCTCGGGCACAGAGTCAGGGTGGGAGAGGTCCCTCACCCTCAGGTGCAGAATCAGTGAGGGAGAAGTTCAGCACCCTCGGGACCAGAGTCAGTGAGGGAGAGGTCCTGGAACCTCAGGAGTAGAGTCAGTGAGGGAGAGGTCCGGAACACTCCGGACCAGAGTCGGTGAGGGAGAGGTCCCGCACCCTCAGGGGCAGAGTCAGTGAGGGAGAGGTCCCTCACCATCACGTGCAGAGTCTGTGAGGGGGAGGTCCAGCACCCTCAGGAGCAGAGTCAGTGAGGGAGTTCCAGCACCATCAGGAGCAGAGTCAGTGAGGGGGAGGTCCAGCACCCTCAGGAGCAGAGTCAGTGAGGGGGAGGTCCAGAACCCTCAGGGGCAGAATTTGAGACGGAGATGTCCCGCACACTGGGGTGCAGAGTCAGTGAGGGAGAGGTCCCACACCCTTAGGAGCAGAGTCAGTGCAGCAGAGGTCAAGCACCCTTGGGAGCAGAGTTGGTGAGGGAGAGGTCCCACACCCTCGGGAGCAGAGTCTGTGAGGGAGGGGTCCCACACCCTCAGGAGCAGAGTCAGTCAGGGAGAGGTCCCTCACCCTCGGGAGCAGAGTCAGTGAGGGAGAGGACCCACACCCTCAGGAGCAGAGTCAGTTAGAGAGAGGTACAGCACCCTCAGGAGCAGAGTCAGTGAGGGAGAGGTCCCGCACCCTCGGGAGCAGAGTCAGTGAGAGAGAGGTCCAGCACCCACTGAGCAGAGTCGGTGAGGGAGAGGTCCCACACCCTCGGGAGCAGAGTTAGTGAGGGAGAGGTCCCACACACTCGGGAGCAGTCAGTGCGGGAGAGGTGCCAAACCATCACGTGCAGAGACAGTGAGGGAGAGGTCCAGCACCCTCAGGGGCAGAGTCGGTGAGGGAGAGGTCCCGCAGCCTCAGGGGCAGAGTCAGTGAAGGAGAGGTCCCACACCCTCCGGAGCAGAGTCAGTCAGAGATAAGTCCAGCACCATCAGGAGCAGAGTCAGATACGTAGAGGACCCACACCCTCAGGAGCAGAGTCAGTGTGGAAGAGGTCCTGCACCCACAGGAGCAGAGACAGTGAGTGAGAGGACTCACACCCTCAGGAGCAGAGTCAGTGTGGAAGAGGTCCTGCACCCACAGGAGCAGAGACAGTGAGTGAGAGGACCCACACCCTCAGGAGCAGAGTCAGTGTGGAAGAGGTCCTGCACCCACAGGAGCAGAGACAGTGAGTGAGAGGACCCACACCCTCAGGAGCAGAGTTAGTGAGGGAGAGTTCCTGCACCCACAGGAGCAGAGACAGAGAGTGAGAGGACCCACACCCTCAGGAGCAGAGTTAGTGAGGGAGAGGTCCAGCACCCACAGGAGCAGAGACAGTGAGGGACAGGTCCCAACCCTCAGGCACAGAGTCAGTGAGGGAGAGGTCCCTCAACCCCAGTAGCAGAGTCAGTGAGGGAGAGGTCCGGCACCCTCCGGACCAGAGTCAGTGAGGGAGAAGTCCGGCACCCTCCGGACCAGTGTCAGTGAGGGAGAGGTCCCACACCCTCAAGAGCAGAGACAGACAGGGAGAAGTCCAGCACACTCGGGACCAGAGTCAGTGAGGGAGAGGTGCAGCACCCTCAGGAGCAGAGTCAGTGAGGGAGAGGACCCACACCCTCAGGAGCAGAGTTAGTGAGGGAGAGGTCCCGCACCCTCAGGGGCAGTGTCGGTGAGGGAGAGTTCCCACACCATCACGTGCAGAGTCTGTGAGGGAGAGGTGCAGCCCCGTCGGGAGCAGAGTCAGTGTGGTAGAGGACCCACACCCTCAGGAGCAGAGTCAGGGAGGGAGAGGTCCCTCACCCTCAGGAGTAGTGTCAGTGAGGGAGTGGTCCGGAACCCTCCGGACCAGAGTCGGTGAGGGAGAGGTCCCGCACCCTCAGGGGCAAAGTCAGTGAGGGAGAGGTCCCTCACCCTCCGGACCAGAGTCAGTGAGGGAGAGGTCCGGAACCCTCCGGACCAGAGTCGGTGAGGGAGAGGTCCCACACCCTCCGGATCAGAGTCAGTCAGAGAGAAGTCCAGCACCATCAGGAGCAGAGTCAGTGAGGAAGAGGTCCTGCACCCACAGGAGCAGAGTCAGTTACGTAGAGGACCCACACCCTCAGGAGCAGAATCAGTGAGGAAGAGGTCCTGCACCCACAGGAGCAGAGACAGTGAGTGAGAGGACCCACACCCTCAGGAGCAGAGTTAGTGAGGGAGAGGTCCAGCACCCACAGGAGCAGAGACAGTGAGGGACAGGTCCCAACCCTCAGGAGCAGAGTCAGTGAGGGAGAGGTCCCTCAACCCCAGTAGCAGAGTCAGTGAGGGAGAGGTCCGGCACCCTCCGGACCAGAGTCAGTGAGGGAGAGGACCAGCACCCACCAGACCAGAGTCAGTGAGGGAGAGGTCCGGCACCCTCCAGACCAGAGTCAGTGAGGGAGAGGTCCCACACCCTCAAGAGCAGAGACAGACAGGGAGAAGTCCAGCACACTCGGGACCAGAGTCAGTGAGGGAGAGGAGCAGCACCCTCGGGAGCAGAGTCAGTGTGGTAGAGCACCCACACCATCAGGAGCAGAGTTAGTGAGGGAGAGTTCCCACACCATCACGTGCAGAGTCTGTGAGGGAGAGGTGCAGCCCCCTCGGGCGCAGAGTCAGTGAGGTAGAGGTCCCACACCCTCAGGAGCAGAGTCAGTGAGGGAGAGATCCCACACCCTCAGGGGCAGAGTCGGTGAGGGAGAGGTGCAGCCCCCTCAGGCGCAGAGTCAGTGAGGAAGAGGTCCTGCACCCACAGGAGCAGAGTCAGTGAGGGAGAGGTCCCTCAACCCCAGTAGCAGAGTCGGTGAGGGAGAGGTCCGGCACCCTCCGGACCAGAGTCAGTGAGGGAGAGGTCCGGCACCCTCCGGACCAGAGTCGGTGAGGGAGAAGTCCGGCACCCTCCGGACCAGAGTCGGTGAGGGAGAAGAGCAGCACCCTCAGGAGCAGAGTCAGTGAGGGAGAGGACCTACACCCTCAGGAGCAGAGACAGACAGGGAGAAGTCCGGCACCCTCCGGACCAGAGTCGGTGAGGGAGAGGTCTGGCACCCTCCGGACCAGAGTCGGTGAGGGAGAGGTCCCACACCCTCAAGAGCAGAGACAGACAGGGAGAAGTCCAGCACAATCGGGACCAGAGTCAGTGAGGGAGAGGAGCAGCACCCTCAGGAGCAGAGATAGTGAGGGAGAGGTCCCTCACCCTCAGGAGCAGAGTTAGTGTGGGAGAGCTCCCACACCCTCAGGAGCAGAGTTAGTGTGGGAGAGGTCCCACACCCTCAGGGGCAGAGTCAGTCAGAGAGAAGTCCAGCACCATCAGGAGCAGAGTCAGTGAGGAAGAGGTCCCACACCCTCAGGGGCAGAGTCAGTCAGAGAGAAGTCCAGCACCATCAGGAGCAGAGTCAGTGAGGAAGAGGTCCCACACCCTCAGGGGCAGAGTCAGTCAGAGAGAAGTCCAGCACCATCAGGAGCAGAGTCAGTGAGGAAGAGGTCCCACACCCTCAGGGGCAGAGTCAGTCAGAGAGAAGTCCAGCACCATCAGGAGCAGAGTCAGTTACGTAGAGGACCCACACCCTCAGGAGCAGAGTCAGTGAGGAAGAGGTCCAGCACCCACAGGAGCAGAGACAGTGAGGGACAGGTCCCAACCCTCAGGAGCAGAGTCAGTGAGGGAGAGGTCCGGCACCCTCCGGACCAGAGTCAGTGAGGGAGAAGTCCGGCACCCTCCGGACCAGAGTCATTGAGGGAGAAGACCAGCACCCACCAGACCAGAGTCAGTGAGGGAGAGGTCCCACACCCTCAAGAGCAGAGACAGACAGGGAGAAGTCCAGCACACTCGGGACCAGAGTCAGTGAGGGAGAGGTGCAATGTCCTCGGGACCAGACTCAGAGAGGGAGAGGAGCAGCACCCTCAGGAGCAGAGTCAGTGAGGGAGAGGTCCCGCACCCTGAGGAGCAGAGTTAGTGAGGGAGAGGACCTACACCTTCAGGTGAGTCTGAGAGGGAAAGGTCCAGCACCCTCGGGAGCAGAGTCAGTGTGGTAGAGGACCCACACCCTCAGGAGCAGAGTTAGTGAGGGAGAGGTCCCGCACCCTCAGGGGCAGTGTCGGTGAGGGAGAGTTCCCACACCATCACGTGCAGAGTCTGTGAGGGAGAGGTGCAGCCCCCTCGGGCGCAGAGTCAGTGAGGTAGAGGTCCCACACCCTCAGGAGCAGAGTCAGTGAGGGGGAGGTCCAGCACCCTCAGGAGCAGTCAGTGAGGGGGAGGTCCAGCAACCTCGGGAGCAGAGTCAGGGAGGGAGAGGACCCGCACCCTGAGGAGCAGAGTCAGACAGGGAGAGGTACAGCCCCCTCGGGCGCAGAGTCAGTGAGGTAGAGGTCCCACACCCTCAGGAGCAGAGTCAGTGAGGGGGAGGTCCAGCACCCTCAGGAGCAGTCAGTGAGGGGGAGGTACAGCACCCTCAGGAGCAGAGTCAGTGAGGGAGAATTCCGGCACCCACTGGAGCAGAGTCGGTGAGGGAGAGGTCCAACACCCTCAAGAGCAGAGTCACGAGGGAGAGGTCCAGCACCCTCGGGAGCAGAGTCAGTGTGGGAGAGGTCCCACAGCCTCCGGAGCAGAGTCAGTGCAGCAGAGTCAAGCACCCTTGGGAGCAGAGTTGGTGAGGGAGAGGTCCCTCACCCTCAGGAGCAGAGTCAGTGAGGGACAGCTACAGAACCCTCAGAAGCAGAATTTGTGAGGGAGCGGACCCGCACACTGGGGAGCAGAGTTAGTGACGGAGAGGGCCCACACCCTCAGGGGCAGCGTCAGTGAGGGAGAGGTCCGGCACCCTCGGGAGCAGAGTCTGTGAGGGAGAGGTCCCACACCCTCAGGAGCAGAGTCAGTCAGGGAGAGGTCCCTCACCCTCTCGAGCAGAGTCAGTGAGGGAGAGGTCCCTCAACCTCAGTAGCAGAGTCAGTCAGGGAGAGGTCCCTCACCCTCTGGAGCAGAGTCAGTGAGGGAGGTCCAGCACCCTCGGGCACAGAGTCAGGGTGGGAGAGGTCCCTCACCCTCAGGTGCAGAATCAGTGAGGGAGAAGTTCAGCACCCTCGGGACCAGAGTCAGTGAGGGAGAGGTCCTGGAACCTCAGGAGTAGAGTCAGTGAGGGAGAGGTCCGGAACACTCCGGACCAGAGTCGGTGAGGGAGAGGTCCCGCACCCTCAGGGGCAGAGTCAGTGAGGGAGAGGTCCCTCACCATCACGTGCAGAGTCTGTGAGGGGGAGGTCCAGCACCCTCAGGAGCAGAGTCAGTGAGGGAGTTCCAGCACCATCAGGAGCAGAGTCAGTGAGGGGGAGGACCAGCACCCTCAGGAGCAGAGTCAGTGAGGGGGAGGTCCAGAACCCTCAGGGGCAGAATTTGAGACGGAGATGTCCCGCACACTGGGGTGCAGAGTCAGTGAGGGAGAGGTCCCACACCCTTAGGAGCAGAGTCAGTGCAGCAGAGGTCAAGCACCCTTGGGAGCAGAGTTGGTGAGGGAGAGGTCCCACACCCTCGGGAGCAGAGTCTGTGAGGGAGGGGTCCCACACCCTCAGGAGCAGAGTCAGTCAGGGAGAGGTCC
Source organism: Hypanus sabinus (assembly GCF_030144855.1). NCBI lineage: Eukaryota > Metazoa > Chordata > Chondrichthyes > Myliobatiformes > Dasyatidae > Hypanus > Hypanus sabinus. The sequence goes on from NC_082721.1 coordinate 49,028,714, forward strand.
CTCACCCTCGGGAGCAGAGTCAGTGAGGGAGAGGACCCACACCCTCAGGAGCAGAGTCAGTTAGAGAGAGGTACAGCACCCTCAGGAGCAGAGTCAGTGAGGGAGAGGTCCCGCACCCTCGGGAGCAGAGTCAGTGAGAGAGAGGTCCAGCACCCACTGAGCAGAGTCGGTGAGGGAGAGGTCCCACACCCTCGGGAGCAGAGTTAGTGAGGGAGAGGTCCCACACACTCGGGAGCAGTCAGTGCGGGAGAGGTGCCAAACCATCACGTGCAGAGACAGTGAGGGAGAGGTCCAGCACCCTCAGGGGCAGAGTCGGTGAGGGAGAGGTCCCGCAGCCTCAGGGGCAGAGTCAGTGAAGGAGAGGTCCCACACCCTCCGGAGCAGAGTCAGTCAGAGATAAGTCCAGCACCATCAGGAGCAGAGTCAGATACGTAGAGGACCCACACCCTCAGGAGCAGAGTCAGTGTGGAAGAGGTCCTGCACCCACAGGAGCAGAGACAGTGAGTGAGAGGACCCACACCCTCAGGAGCAGAGTCAGTGTGGAAGAGGTCCTGCACCCACAGGAGCAGAGACAGTGAGTGAGAGGACCCACACCCTCAGGAGCAGAGTCAGTGTGGAAGAGGTCCTGCACCCACAGGAGCAGAGACAGTGAGTGAGAGGACCCACACCCTCAGGAGCAGAGTCAGTGTGGAAGAGGTCCTGCACCCACAGGAGCAGAGACAGTGAGTGAGAGGACCCACACCCTCAGGAGCAGAGTTAGTGAGGGAGTGTTCCTGCACCCACAGGAGCAGAGACAGTGAGTGAGAGGACCCACACCCTCAGGAGCAGAGTTAGTGAGGGAGAGGTCCAGCACCCACAGGAGCAGAGACAGTGAGGGACAGGTCCCAACCCTCAGGAGCAGAGTCAGTGAGGGAGAGGTCCCTCAACCCCAGTAGCAGAGTCAGTGAGGGAGAGGTCCGGCACCCTCCGGACCAGAGTCAGTGAGGGAGAAGTCCGGCACCCTCCGGACCAGAGTCAGTGAGGGAGAGGTCCCACACCCTCAAGAGCAGAGACAGACAGGGAGAAGTCCAGCACACTCGGGACCAGAGTCAGTGAGGGAGAGGTGCAGCACCCTCAGGAGCAGAGTCAGTGAGGGAGAGGACCCACACCCTCAGGAGCAGAGTTAGTGAGGGAGAGGTCCCGCACCCTCAGGGGCAGTGTCGGTGAGGGAGAGTTCCCACACCATCACGTGCAGAGTCTGTGAGGGAGAGGTGCAGCCCCGTCGGGAGCAGAGTCAGTGAGGTAGAGGACCCACACCCTCAGGAGCAGAGTCAGGGAGGGAGAGGTCCCTCACCCTCAGGAGTAGTGTCAGTGAGGGAGTGGTCCGGAACCCTCCGGACCAGAGTCGGTGAGGGAGAGGTCCCGCACCCTCAGGGGCAAAGTCAGTGAGGGAGAGGTCCCTCACCCTCCGGACCAGAGTCAGTGAGGGAGAGGTCCGGAACCCTCCGGACCAGAGTCGGTGAGGGAGAGGTCCCACACCCTCCGGATCAGAGTCAGTCAGAGAGAAGTCCAGCACCATCAGGAGCAGAGTCAGTGAGGAAGAGGTCCTGCACCCACAGGAGCAGAGTCAGTTACGTAGAGGACCCACACCCTCAGGAGCAGAATCAGTGAGGAAGAGGTCCTGCACCCACAGGAGCAGAGACAGTGAGTGAGAGGACCCACACCCTCAGGAGCAGAGTTAGTGAGGGAGAGGTCCAGCACCCACAGGAGCAGAGACAGTGAGGGACAGGTCCCAACCCTCAGGAGCAGAGTCAGTGAGGGAGAGGTCCCTCAACCCCAGTAGCAGAATCAGTGAGGGAGAGGTCCGGCACCCTCCGGACCAGAGTCAGTGAGGGAGAGGACCCTCAACCCCAGTAGCAGAGTCAGTGAGGGAGAGGTCCGGCACCCTCCGGACCAGAGTCAGTGAGGGAGAGGACCAGCACCCACCAGACCAGAGTCAGTGAGGGAGAGGTCCGGCACCCTCCAGACCAGAGTCAGTGAGGGAGAGGTCCCACACCCTCAAGAGCAGAGACAGACAGGGAGAAGTCCAGCACACTCGGGACCAGAGTCAGTGAGGGAGAGGAGCAGCACCCTCGGGAGCAGAGTCAGTGTGGTAGAGCACCCACACCATCAGGAGCAGAGTTAGTGAGGGAGAGTTCCCACACCATCACGTGCAGAGTCTGTGAGGGAGAGGTGCAGCCCCCTCGGGCGCAGAGTCAGTGAGGTAGAGGTCCCACACCCTCAGGAGCAGAGTCAGTGAGGGAGAGATCCCACACCCTCAGGGGCAGAGTCGGTGAGGGAGAGGTGCAGCCCCCTCAGGCGCAGAGTCAGTGAGGAAGAGGTCCTGCACCCACAGGAGCAGAGTCAGTGAGGGAGAGGTCCCTCAACCCCAGTAGCAGAGTCGGTGAGGGAGAGGTCCGGCACCCTCCGGACCAGAGTCAGTGAGGGAGAGGTCCGGCACCCTCCGGACCAGAGTCGGTGAGGGAGAAGTCCGGCACCCTCCGGACCAGAGTCGGTGAGGGAGAAGAGCAGCACCCTCAGGAGCAGAGTCAGTGAGGGAGAGGACCTACACCCTCAGGAGCAGAGACAGACAGGGAGAAGTCCGGCACCCTCCGGACCAGAGTCGGTGAGGGAGAGGTCTGGCACCCTCCGGACCAGAGTCGGTGAGGGAGAGGTCCCACACCCTCAAGAGCAGAGACAGACAGGGAGAAGTCCAGCACAATCGGGACCAGAGTCAGTGAGGGAGAGGAGCAGCACCCTCAGGAGCAGAGATAGTGAGGGAGAGGTCCCTCACCCTCAGGAGCAGAGTTAGTGTGGGAGAGCTCCCACACCCTCAGGAGCAGAGTTAGTGTGGGAGAGGTCCCACACCCTCAGGGGCAGAGTCAGTCAGAGAGAAGTCCAGCACCATCAGGAGCAGAGTCAGTGAGGAAGAGGTCCCACACCCTCAGGGGCAGAGTCAGTCAGAGAGAAGTCCAGCACCATCAGGAGCAGAGTCAGTGAGGAAGAGGTCCCACACCCTCAGGGGCAGAGTCAGTCAGAGAGAAGTCCAGCACCATCAGGAGCAGAGTCAGTGAGGAAGAGGTCCCACACCCTCAGGGGCAGAGTCAGTCAGAGAGAAGTCCAGCACCATCAGGAGCAGAGTCAGTTACGTAGAGGACCCACACCCTCAGGAGCAGAGTCAGTGAGGAAGAGGTCCAGCACCCACAGGAGCAGAGACAGTGAGGGACAGGTCCCAACCCTCAGGAGCAGAGTCAGTGAGGGAGAGGTCCGGCACCCTCCGGACCAGAGTCAGTGAGGGAGAAGTCCGGCACCCTCCGGACCAGAGTCATTGAGGGAGAAGACCAGCACCCACCAGACCAGAGTCAGTGAGGGAGAGGTCCCACACCCTCAAGAGCAGAGACAGACAGGGAGAAGTCCAGCACACTCGGGACCAGAGTCAGTGAGGGAGAGGTGCAATGTCCTCGGGACCAGACTCAGAGAGGGAGAGGAGCAGCACCCTCAGGAGCAGAGTCAGTGAGGGAGAGGTCCCGCACCCTCAGGAGCAGAGTTAGTGAGGGAGAGGACCTACACCTTCAGGTGAGTCTGAGAGGGAAAGGTCCAGCACCCTCGGGAGCAGAGTCAGTGTGGTAGAGGACCCACACCCTCAGGAGCAGAGTTAGTGAGGGAGAGGTCCCGCACCCTCAGGGGCAGTGTCGGTGAGGGAGAGTTCCCACACCATCACGTGCAGAGTCTGTGAGGGAGAGGTGCAGCCCCCTCGGGCGCAGAGTCAGTGAGGTAGAGGTCCCACACCCTCAGGAGCAGAGTCAGTGAGGGGGAGGTCCAGCACCCTCAGGAGCAGTCAGTGAGGGGGAGGTCCAGCAACCTCGGGAGCAGAGTCAGGGAGGGAGAGGACCCGCACCCTGAGGAGCAGAGTCAGACAGGGAGAGGTACAGCCCCCTCGGGCGCAGAGTCAGTGAGGTAGAGGTCCCACACCCTCAGGAGCAGAGTCAGTGAGGGGGAGGTCCAGCACCCTCAGGAGCAGTCAGTGAGGGGGAGGTACAGCACCCTCAGGAGCAGAGTCAGTGAGGGAGAATTCCGGCACCCACTGGAGCAGAGTCGGTGAGGGAGAGGTCCAACACCCTCAAGAGCAGAGTCACGAGGGAGAGGTCCAGCACCCTCGGGAGCAGAGTCAGTGTGGGAGAGGTCCCACAGCCTCCGGAGCAGAGTCAGTGCAGCAGAGTCAAGCACCCTTGGGAGCAGAGTTGGTGAGGGAGAGGTCCCTCACCCTCAGGAGCAGAGTCAGTGAGGGACAGCTACAGAACCCTCAGAAGCAGAATTTGTGAGGGAGCGGACCCGCACACTGGGGAGCAGAGTTAGTGACGGAGAGGGCCCACACCCTCAGGGGCAGCGTCAGTGAGGGAGAGGTCCGGAACCCTCCGGACCAGAGTCGGTGAGGGAGAGGTCCCGCACCCTCAGGGGCAAAGTCAGTGAGGGAGAGGTCCCTCACCCTCCGGACCAGAGTCAGTGAGGGAGAGGTCCGGAACCCTCCGGACCAGAGTCGGTGAGGGAGAGGTCCCACACCCTCCGGATCAGAGTCAGTCAGAGAGAAGTCCAGCACCATCAGGAGCAGAGTCAGTGAGGAAGAGGTCCTGCACCCACAGGAGCAGAGTCAGTTACGTAGAGGACCCACACCCTCAGGAGCAGAATCAGTGAGGAAGAGGTCCTGCACCCACAGGAGCAGAGACAGTGAGTGAGAGGACCCACACCCTCAGGAGCAGAGTTAGTGAGGGAGAGGTCCAGCACCCACAGGAGCAGAGACAGTGAGGGACAGGTCCCAACCCTCAGGAGCAGAGTCAGTGAGGGAGAGGTCCCTCAACCCCAGTAGCAGAGTCAGTGAGGGAGAGGTCCGGCACCCTCCGGACCAGAGTCAGTGAGGGAGAGGACCCTCAACCCCAGTAGCAGAGTCAGTGAGGGAGAGGTCCGGCACCCTCCGGACCAGAGTCAGTGAGGGAGAGGACCAGCACCCACCAGACCAGAGTCAGTGAGGGAGAGGTCCGGCACCCTCCAGACCAGAGTCAGTGAGGGAGAGGTCCCACACCCTCAAGAGCAGAGACAGACAGGGAGAAGTCCAGCACACTCGGGACCAGAGTCAGTGAGGGAGAGGAGCAGCACCCTCGGGAGCAGAGTCAGTGTGGTAGAGCACCCACACCATCAGGAGCAGAGTTAGTGAGGGAGAGTTCCCACACCATCACGTGCAGAGTCTGTGAGGGAGAGGTGCAGCCCCCTCGGGCGCAGAGTCAGTGAGGTAGAGGTCCCACACCCTCAGGAGCAGAGTCAGTGAGGGAGAGATCCCACACCCTCAGGGGCAGAGTCGGTGAGGGAGAGGTGCAGCCCCCTCAGGCGCAGAGTCAGTGAGGAAGAGGTCCTGCACCCACAGGAGCAGAGTCAGTGAGGGAGAGGTCCCTCAACCCCAGTAGCAGAGTCGGTGAGGGAGAGGTCCGGCACCCTCCGGACCAGAGTCAGTGAGGGAGAGGTCCGGCACCCTCCGGACCAGAGTCGGTGAGGGAGAAGTCCGGCACCCTCCGGACCAGAGTCGGTGAGGGAGAAGAGCAGCACCCTCAGGAGCAGAGTCAGTGAGGGAGAGGACCTACACCCTCAGGAGCAGAGACAGACAGGGAGAAGTCCGGCACCCTCCGGACCAGAGTCGGTGAGGGAGAGGTCTGGCACCCTCCGGACCAGAGTCGGTGAGGGAGAGGTCCCACACCCTCAAGAGCAGAGACAGACAGGGAGAAGTCCAGCACAATCGGGACCAGAGTCAGTGAGGGAGAGGAGCAGCACCCTCAGGAGCAGAGATAGTGAGGGAGAGGTCCCTCACCCTCAGGAGCAGAGTTAGTGTGGGAGAGCTCCCACACCCTCAGGAGCAGAGTTAGTGTGGGAGAGGTCCCACACCCTCAGGGGCAGAGTCAGTCAGAGAGAAGTCCAGCACCATCACGAGCAGAGTCAGTGAGGAAGAGGTCCCACACCCTCAGGGGCAGAGTCAGTCAGAGAGAAGTCCAGCACCATCAGGAGCAGAGTCAGTGAGGAAGAGGTCCCACACCCTCAGGGGCAGAGTCAGTCAGAGAGAAGTCCAGCACCATCAGGAGCAGAGTCAGTTACGTAGAGGACCCACACCCTCAGGAGCAGAGTCAGTGAGGAAGAGGTCCAGCACCCACAGGAGCAGAGACAGTGAGGGACAGGTCCCAACCCTCAGGAGCAGAGTCAGTGAGGGAGAGGTCCGGCACCCTCCGGACCAGAGTCAGTGAGGGAGAAGTCCGGCACCCTCCGGACCAGAGTCATTGAGGGAGAAGACCAGCACCCACCAGACCAGAGTCAGTGAGGGAGAGGTCCCACACCCTCAAGAGCAGAGACAGACAGGGAGAAGTCCAGCACACTCGGGACCAGAGTCAGTGAGGGAGAGGTGCAATGTCCTCGGGACCAGACTCAGAGAGGGAGAGGAGCAGCACCCTCAGGAGCAGAGTCAGTGAGGGAGAGGTCCCGCACCCTCAGGAGCAGAGTTAGTGAGGGAGAGGACCTACACCTTCAGGTGAGTCTGAGAGGGAAAGGTCCAGCACCCTCGGGAGCAGAGTCAGTGTGGTAGAGGACCCACACCCTCAGGAGCAGAGTTAGTGAGGGAGAGGTCCCGCACCCTCAGGGGCAGTGTCGGTGAGGGAGAGTTCCCACACCATCACGTGCAGAGTCTGTGAGGGAGAGGTGCAGCCCCCTCGGGCGCAGAGTCAGTGAGGTAGAGGTCCCACACCCTCAGGAGCAGAGTCAGTGAGGGGGAGGTCCAGCACCCTCAGGAGCAGTCAGTGAGGGGGAGGTCCAGCAACCTCGGGAGCAGAGTCAGGGAGGGAGAGGACCCGCACCCTGAGGAGCAGAGTCAGACAGGGAGAGGTACAGCCCCCTCGGGCGCAGAGTCAGTGAGGTAGAGGTCCCACACCCTCAGGAGCAGAGTCAGTGAGGGGGAGGTCCAGCACCCTCAGGAGCAGTCAGTGAGGGGGAGGTACAGCACCCTCAGGAGCAGAGTCAGTGAGGGAGAATTCCGGCACCCACTGGAGCAGAGTCGGTGAGGGAGAGGTCCAACACCCTCAAGAGCAGAGTCACGAGGGAGAGGTCCAGCACCCTCGGGAGCAGAGTCAGTGTGGGAGAGGTCCCACAGCCTCCGGAGCAGAGTCAGTGCAGCAGAGTCAAGCACCCTTGGGAGCAGAGTTGGTGAGGGAGAGGTCCCTCACCCTCAGGAGCAGAGTCAGTGAGGGACAGCTACAGAACCCTCAGAAGCAGAATTTGTGAGGGAGCGGACCCGCACACTGGGGAGCAGAGTTAGTGACGGAGAGGGCCCACACCCTCAGGGGCAGCGTCAGTGAGGGAGAGGTCCGGCACCCTCGGGAGCAGAGTCTGTGAGGGAGAGGTCCCACACCCTCAGGAGCAGAGTCAGTCAGGGAGAGGTCCCTCACCCTCGGGAGCAGAGTCAGTGAGGGAGAGGACCCACACCCTCAGGAGCAGAGTCAGTTAGAGAGAGGTACAGCACCCTCAGGAGCAGAGTCAGTGAGGGAGAGGTCCCGCACCCTCGGGAGCAGAGTCAGTGAGAGAGAGGTCCAGCACCCACTGAGCAGAGTCGGTGAGGGAGAGGTCCCACACCCTCGGGAGCAGAGTTAGTGAGGGAGAGGTCCCACACACTCGGGAGCAGTCAGTGCGGGAGAGGTGCCAAACCATCACGTGCAGAGACAGTGAGGGAGAGGTCCAGCACCCTCAGGGGCAGAGTCGGTGAGGGAGAGGTCCCGCAGCCTCAGGGGCAGAGTCAGTGAAGGAGAGGTCCCACACCCTCCGGAGCAGAGTCAGTCAGAGATAAGTCCAGCACCATCAGGAGCAGAGTCAGATACGTAGAGGACCCACACCCTCAGGAGCAGAGTCAGTGTGGAAGAGGTCCTGCACCCACAGGAGCAGAGACAGTGAGTGAGAGGACCCACACCCTCAGGAGCAGAGTCAGTGTGGAAGAGGTCCTGCACCCACAGGAGCAGAGACAGTGAGTGAGAGGACCCACACCCTCAGGAGCAGAGTCAGTGTGGAAGAGGTCCTGCACCCACAGGAGCAGAGACAGTGAGTGAGAGGACCCACACCCTCAGGAGCAGAGTTAGTGAGGGAGAGTTCCTGCACCCACAGGAGCAGAGACAGTGAGTGAGAGGACCCACACCCTCAGGAGCAGAGTTAGTGAGGGAGAGGTCCAGCACCCACAGGAGCAGAGACAGTGAGGGACAGGTCCCAACCCTCAGGAGCAGAGTCAGTGAGGGAGAGGTCCCTCAACCCCAGTAGCAGAGTAAGTGAGGGAGAGGTCCGGCACCCTCCGGACCAGAGTCAGTGAGGGAGAAGTCCGGCACCCTCCGGACCAGAGTCAGTGAGGGAGAGGTCCCACACCCTCAAGAGCAGAGACAGACAGGGAGAAGTCCAGCACACTCGGGACCAGAGTCAGTGAGGGAGAGGTGCAGCACCCTCAGGAGCAGAGTCAGTGAGGGAGAGGACCCACACCCTCAGGAGCAGAGTTAGTGAGGGAGAGGTCCCGCACCCTCAGGGGCAGTGTCGGTGAGGGAGAGTTCCCACACCATCACGTGCAGAGTCTGTGAGGGAGAGGTGCAGCCCCGTCGGGAGCAGAGTCAGTGAGGTAGAGGACCCACACCCTCAGGAGCAGAGTCAGGGAGGGAGAGGTCCCTCACCCTCAGGAGTAGTGTCAGTGAGGGAGTGGTCCGGAACCCTCCGGACCAGAGTCGGTGAGGGAGAGGTCCCGCACCCTCAGGGGCAAAGTCAGTGAGGGAGAGGTCCCTCACCCTCCGGACCAGAGTCAGTGAGGGAGAGGTCCGGAACCCTCCGGACCAGAGTCGGTGAGGGAGAGGTCCCACACCCTCCGGATCAGAGTCAGTCAGAGAGAAGTCCAGCACCATCAGGAGCAGAGTCAGTGAGGAAGAGGTCCTGCACCCACAGGAGCAGAGTCAGTTACGTAGAGGACCCACACCCTCAGGAGCAGAATCAGTGAGGAAGAGGTCCTGCACCCACAGGAGCAGAGACAGTGAGTGAGAGGACCCACACCCTCAGGAGCAGAGTTAGTGAGGGAGAGGTCCAGCACCCACAGGAGCAGAGACAGTGAGGGACAGGTCCCAACCCTCAGGAGCAGAGTCAGTGAGGGAGAGGTCCCTCAACCCCAGTAGCAGAGTCAGTGAGGGAGAGGTCCGGCACCCTCCGGACCAGAGTCAGTGAGGGAGAGGACCCTCAACCCCAGTAGCAGAGTCAGTGAGGGAGAGGTCCGGCACCCTCCGGACCAGAGTCAGTGAGGGAGAGGACCAGCACCCACCAGACCAGAGTCAGTGAGGGAGAGGTCCGGCACCCTCCAGACAGGAGTCAGTGAGGGAGAGGTCCCACACCCTCAAGAGCAGAGACTGGGAGAAGTCCAGCACACTCGGGACCAGAGTCAGTGAGGGAGAGGAGCAGCACCCTCGGGAGCAGAGTCAGTGTGGTAGAGCACCCACACCATCAGGAGCAGAGTTAGTGAGGGAGAGTTCCCACACCATCACGTGCAGAGTCTGTGAGGGAGAGGTGCAGCCCCCTCGGGCGCAGAGTCAGTGAGGTAGAGGTCCCACACCCTCAGGAGCAGAGTCAGTGAGGGAGAGATCCCACACCCTCAGGGGCAGAGTCGGTGAGGGAGAGGTGCAGCCCCCTCAGGCGCAGAGTCAGTGAGGAAGAGGTCCTGCACCCACAGGAGCAGAGTCAGTGAGGGAGAGGTCCCTCAACCCCAGTAGCAGAGTCGGTGAGGGAGAGGTCCGGCACCCTCCGGACCAGAGTCAGTGAGGGAGAGGTCCGGCACCCTCCGGACCAGAGTCGGTGAGGGAGAAGTCCGGCACCCTCCGGACCAGAGTCGGTGAGGGAGAAGAGCAGCACCCTCAGGAGCAGAGTCAGTGAGGGAGAGGACCTACACCCTCAGGAGCAGAGACAGACAGGGAGAAGTCCGGCACCCTCCGGACCAGAGTCGGTGAGGGAGAGGACTGGCACCCTCCGGACCAGAGTCGGTGAGGGAGAGGTCCCACACCCTCAAGAGCAGAGACAGACAGGGAGAAGTCCAGCACAATCGGGACCAGAGTCAGTGAGGGAGAGGAGCAGCACCCTCAGGAGCAGAGATAGTGAGGGAGAGGTCCCTCACCCTCAGGAGCAGAGTTAGTGTGGGAGAGCTCTCACACCCTCAGGAGCAGAGTTAGTGTGGGAGAGGTCCCACACCCTCCGGGGCAGAGTCAGTCAGAGAGAAGTCCAGCACCATCAGGAGCAGAGTCAGTGAGGAAGAGGTCCCACACCCTCAGGGGCAGAGTCAGTCAGAGAGAAGTCCAGCACCATCAGGAGCAGAGTCAGTGAGGAAGAGGTCCCACACCCTCAGGGGCAGAGTCAGTCAGGGAGAAGTCCAGCACCATCAGGAGCAGAGTCAGTGAGGAAGAGGTCCCACACCCTCAGGGGCAGAGTCAGTCAGAGAGAAGTCCAGCACCATCAGGAGCAGAGTCAGTTACGTAGAGGACCCACACCCTCAGGAGCAGAGTCAGTGAGGAAGAGGTCCAGCACCCACAGGAGCAGAGACAGTGAGGGACAGGTCCCAACCCTCAGGAGCAGAGTCAGTGAGGGAGAGGTCCGGCACCCTCCGGACCAGAGTCAGTGAGGGAGAAGTCCGGCACCCTCCGGACCAGAGTCATTGAGGGAGAAGACCAGCACCCACCAGACCAGAGTCAGTGAGGGAGAGGTCCCACACCCTCAAGAGCAGAGACAGACAGGGAGAAGTCCAGCACACTCGGGACCAGAGTCAGTGAGGGAGAGGTGCAATGTCCTCGGGACCAGACTCAGAGAGGGAGAGGAGCAGCACCCTCAGGAGCAGAGTCAGTGAGGGAGAGGTCCCGCACCCTCAGGAGCAGAGTTAGTGAGGGAGAGGACCTACACCTTCAGGTGAGTCTGAGAGGGAAAGGTCCAGCACCCTCGGGAGCAGAGTCAGTGTGGTAGAGGACCCACACCCTCAGGAGCAGAGTTAGTGAGGGAGAGGTCCCGCACCCTCAGGGGCAGTGTCGGTGAGGGAGAGTTCCCACACCATCACGTGCAGAGTCTGTGAGGGAGAGGTGCAGCCCCCTCGGGCGCAGAGTCAGTGAGGTAGAGGTCCCACACCCTCAGGAGCAGAGTCAGTGAGGGGGAGGTCCAGCACCCTCAGGAGCAGTCAGTGAGGGGGAGGTACAGCACCCTCAGGAGCAGAGTCAGTGAGGGAGAATTCCGGCACCCACTGGAGCAGAGTCGGTGAGGGAGAGGTCCAACACCCTCAAGAGCAGAGTCACGAGGGAGAGGTCCAGCACCCTCGGGAGCAGAGTCAGTGTGGGAGAGGTCCCACAGCCTCCGGAGCAGAGTCAGTGCAGCAGAGTCAAGCACCCTTGGGAGCAGAGTTGGTGAGGGAGAGGTCCCTCACCCTCAGGAGCAGAGTCAGTGAGGGACAGCTACAGAACCCTCAGAAGCAGAATTTGTGAGGGAGCGGACCCGCACACTGGGGAGCAGAGTTAGTGACGGAGAGGGCCCACACCCTCAGGGGCAGCGTCAGTGAGGGAGAGGTCCGGCACCCTCGGGAGCAGAGTCTGTGAGGGAGAGGTCCCACACCCTCAGGAGCAGAGTCAGTCAGGGAGAGGTCCCTCACCCTCTCGAGCAGAGTCAGTGAGGGAGAGGTCCCTCAACCTCAGTAGCAGAGTCAGTCAGGGAGAGGTCCCTCACCCTCTGGAGCAGAGTCAGTGAGGGAGGTCCAGCACCCTCGGGCACAGAGTCAGGGTGGGAGAGGTCCCACACCCTCAGGTGCAGAATCAGTGAGGAAGAAGTTCAGCACCCTCGGGACCAGAGTCAGTGAGGGAGAGGTCCTGGAACCTCAGGAGTAGAGTCAGTGAGGGAGAGGTCCGGAACACTCCGGACCAGAGTCGGTGAGGGAGAGGTCCCGCACCCTCAGGGGCAGAGTCAGTGAGGGAGAGGTCCCTCACCATCACGTGCAGAGTCTGTGAGGGGGAGGTCCAGCACCCTCAGGAGCAGAGTCAGTGAGGGAGTTCCAGCACCATCAGGAGCAGAGTCAGTGAGGGGGAGGACCAGCACCCTCAGGAGCAGAGTCAGTGAGGGAGAGGTCCTGGAACCTCAGGAGTAGAGTCAGTGAGGGAGAAGTCCGGCACCCTCCGGACCAGAGTCAGTGAGGGAGAGGTCCCACACCCTCAAGAGCAGAGACAGACAGGGAGAAGTCCAGCACACTCGGGACCAGAGTCAGTGAGGGAGAGGTGCAGCACCCTCAGGAGCAGAGTCAGTGAGGGAGAGGACCCACACCCTCAGGAGCAGAGTTAGTGAGGGAGAGGTCCCGCACCCTCAGGGGCAGTGTCGGTGAGGGAGAGTTCCCACACCATCACGTGCAGAGTCTGTGAGGGAGAGGTGCAGCCCCGTCGGGAGCAGAGTCAGTGTGGTAGAGGACCCACACCCTCAGGAGCAGAGTCAGGGAGGGAGAGGTCCCTCACCCTCAGGAGTAGTGTCAGTGAGGGAGTGGTCCGGAACCCTCCGGACCAGAGTCGGTGAGGGAGAGGTCCCGCACCCTCAGGGGCAAAGTCAGTGAGGGAGAGGTCCCTCACCCTCCGGACCAGAGTCAGTGAGGGAGAGGTCCGGAACCCTCCGGACCAGAGTCGGTGAGGGAGTGGTCCCACACCCTCCGGATCAGAGTCAGTCAGAGAGAAGTCCAGCACCATCAGGAGCAGAGTCAGTGAGGAAGAGGTCCTGCACCCACAGGAGCAGAGTCAGTTACGTAGAGGACCCACACCCTCAGGAGCAGAATCAGTGAGGAAGAGGTCCTGCACCCACAGGAGCAGAGACAGTGAGTGAGAGGACCCACACCCTCAGGAGCAGAGTTAGTGAGGGAGAGGTCCAGCACCCACAGGAGCAGAGACAGTGAGGGACAGGTCCCAACCCTCAGGAGCAGAGTCAGTGAGGGAGAGGTCCCTCAACCCCAGTACCAGAGTCGGTGAGGGAGAGGTCTGGCACCCTCCGGACCAGAGTCGGTGAGGGAGAGGTCCCACACCCTCAAGAGCAGAGACAGACAGGGAGAAGTCCAGCACAATCGGGACCAGAGTCAGTGAGGGAGAGGAGCAGCACCCTCAGGAGCAGAGATAGTGAGGGAGAGGTCCCTCACCCTCAGGAGCAGAGTTAGTGTGGGAGAGCTCCCACACCCTCAGGAGCAGAGTTAGTGTGGGAGAGGTCCCACACCCTCAGGGGCAGAGTCAGTCAGAGAGAAGTCCAGCACCATCAGGAGCAGAGTCAGTGAGGAAGAGGTCCCACACCCTCAGGGGCAGAGTCAGTCAGAGAGAAGTCCAGCACCATCAGGAGCAGAGTCAGTGAGGAAGAGGTCCCACACCCTCAGGGGCAGAGTCAGTCAGAGAGAAGTCCAGCACCATCAGGAGCAGAGTCAGTTACGTAGAGGACCCACACCCTCAGGAGCAGAGTCAGTGAGGAAGAGGTCCAGCACCCACAGGAGCAGAGACAGTGAGGGACAGGTCCCAACCCTCAGGAGCAGAGTCAGTGAGGGAGAGGTCCGGCACCCTCCGGACCAGAGTCAGTGAGGGAGAAGTCCGGCACCCTCCGGACCAGAGTCATTGAGGGAGAAGACCAGCACCCACCAGACCAGAGTCAGTGAGGGAGAGGTCCCACACCCTCAAGAGCAGAGACAGACAGGGAGAAGTCCAGCACACTCGGGACCAGAGTCAGTGAGGGAGAGGTGCAATGTCCTCGGGACCAGACTCAGAGAGGGAGAGGAGCAGCACCCTCAGGAGCAGAGTCAGTGAGGGAGAGGTCCCGCACCCTCAGGAGCAGAGTTAGTGAGGGAGAGGACCTACACCTTCAGGTGAGTCTGAGAGGGAAAGGTCCAGCACCCTCGGGACCAGAGTCAGTGAGGGAGAGGTGCAATGTCCTCGGGACCAGACTCAGAGAGGGAGAGGAGCAGCACCCTCAGGAGCAGAGTCAGTGTGGTAGAGGACCCACACCCTCAGGAGCAGAGTTAGTGAGGGAGAGGTCCCGCACCCTCAGGGGCAGTGTCGGTGAGGGAGAGTTCCCACACCATCACGTGCAGAGTCTGTGAGGGAGAGGTGCAGCCCCCTCGGGCGCAGAGTCAGTGAGGTAGAGGTCCCACACCCTCAGGAGCAGAGTCAGTGAGGGGGAGGTCCAGCACCCTCAGGAGCAGTCAGTGAGGGGGAGGTCCAGCAACCTCGGGAGCAGAGTCAGGGAGGGAGAGGACCCGCACCCTGAGGAGCAGAGTCAGACAGGGAGAGGTACAGCCCCCTCGGGCGCAGAGTCAGTGAGGTAGAGGTCCCACACCCTCAGGAGCAGAGTCAGTGAGGGGGAGGTCCAGCACCCTCAGGAGCAGTCAGTGAGGGGGAGGTACAGCACCCTCAGGAGCAGAGTCAGTGAGGGAGAATTCCGGCACCCACTGGAGCAGAGTCGGTGAGGGAGAGGTCCAACACCCTCGAGCAGAGTCACGAGGGAGAGGTCCAGCACCCTCGGGAGCAGAGTCAGTGTGGGAGAGGTCCCACAGCCTCCGGAGCAGAGTCAGTGCAGCAGAGTCAAGCACCCTTGGGAGCAGAGTTGGTGAGGGAGAGGTCCCTCACCCTCAGGAGCAGAGTCAGTGAGGGACAGCTACAGAACCCTCAGAAGCAGAATTTGTGAGGGAGCGGACCCGCACACTGGGGAGCAGAGTTAGTGACGGAGAGGGCCCACACCCTCAGGGGCAGCGTCAGTGAGGGAGAGGTCCGGCACCCTCGGGAGCAGAGTCTGTGAGGGAGAGGTCCCACACCCTCAGGAGCAGAGTCAGTCAGGGAGAGGTCCCTCACCCTCTCGAGCAGAGTCAGTGAGGGAGAGGTCCCTCAACCTCAGTAGCAGAGTCAGTCAGGGAGAGGTCCCTCACCCTCTGGAGCAGAGTCAGTGAGGGAGGTCCAGCACCCTCGGGCACAGAGTCAGGGTGGGAGAGGTCCCTCACCCTCAGGTGCAGAATCAGTGAGGGAGAAGTTCAGCACCCTCGGGACCAGAGTCAGTGAGGGAGAGGTCCTGGAACCTCAGGAGTAGAGTCAGTGAGGGAGAGGTCCGGAACACTCCGGACCAGAGTCGGTGAGGGAGAGGTCCCGCACCCTCAGGGGCAGAGTCAGTGAGGGAGAGGTCCCTCACCATCACGTGCAGGGTCTGTGAGGGGGAGGTCCAGCACCCTCAGGAGCAGAGTCAGTGAGGGAGTTCCAGCACCATCAGGAGCAGAGTCAGTGAGGGGGAGGTCCAGCACCCTCAGGAGCAGAGTCAGTGAGGGGGAGGTCCAGAACCCTCAGGGGCAGAATTTGAGACGGAGATGTCCCGCACACTGGGGTGCAGAGTCAGTGAGGGAGAGGTCCCACACCCTTAGGAGCAGAGTCAGTGCAGCAGAGGTCAAGCACCCGTGGGAGCAGAGTTGGTGAGGGAGAGGTCCCACACCCTCGGGAGCAGAGTCTGTGAGGGAGGGGTCCCACACCCTCAGGAGCAGAGTCAGTCAGGGAGAGGTCCCTCACCCTCGGGAGCAGAGTCAGTGAGGGAGAGGACCCACACCCTCAGGAGCAGAGTCAGTTAGAGAGAGGTACAGCACCCTCAGGAGCAGAGTCAGTGAGGGAGAGGTCCCGCACCCTCGGGAGCAGAGTCAGTGAGAGAGAGGTCCAGCACCCACTGAGCAGAGTCGGTGAGGGAGAGGTCCCACACCCTCGGGAGCAGAGTTAGTGAGGGAGAGGTCCCACACACTCGGGAGCAGTCAGTGCGGGAGAGGTGCCAAACCATCACGTGCAGAGACAGTGAGGGAGAGGTCCAGCACCCTCAGGGGCAGAGTCGGTGAGGGAGAGGTCCCGCAGCCTCAGGGGCAGAGTCAGTGAAGGAGAGGTCCCACACCCTCCGGAGCAGAGTCAGTCAGAGATAAGTCCAGCACCATCAGGAGCAGAGTCAGATACGTAGAGGACCCACACCCTCAGGAGCAGAGTCAGTGTGGAAGAGGTCCTGCACCCACAGGAGCAGAGACAGTGAGTGAGAGGACCCACACCCTCAGGAGCAGAGTTAGTGAGGGAGAGTTCCTGCACCCACAGGAGCAGAGACAGTGAGTGAGAGGACCCACACCCTCAGGAGCAGAGTCAGTGTGGAAGAGGTCCTGCACCCACAGGAGCAGAGACAGTGAGTGAGAGGACCCACACCCTCAGGAGCAGAGTTAGTGAGGGAGAGTTCCTGCACCCACAGGAGCAGAGACAGTGAGTGAGAGGACCCACACCCTCAGGAGCAGAGTTAGTGAGGGAGAGGTCCAGCACCCACAGGAGCAGAGACAGTGAGGGACAGGTCCCAACCCTCAGGAGCAGAGTCAGTGAGGGAGAGGTCCCTCAACCCCAGTAGCAGAGTCAGTGAGGGAGAGGTCCGGCACCCTCCGGACCAGAGTCAGTGAGGGAGAAGTCCGGCACCCTCCGGACCAGAGTCAGTGAGGGAGAGGTCCCACACCCTCAAGAGCAGAGACAAACAGGGAGAAGTCCAGCACACTCGGGACCAGAGTCAGTGAGGGAGAGGTGCAGCACCCTCAGGAGCAGAGTCAGTGAGGGAGAGGACCCACACCCTCAGGAGCAGAGTTAGTGAGGGAGAGGTCCCGCACCCTCAGGGGCAGTGTCGGTGAGGGAGAGTTCCCACACCATCACGTGCAGAGTCTGTGAGGGAGAGGTGCAGCCCCGTCGGGAGCAGAGTCAGTGAGGTAGAGGACCCACACCCTCAGGAGCAGAGTCAGGGAGGGAGAGGTCCCTCACCCTCAGGAGTAGTGTCAGTGAGGGAGTGGTCCGGAACCCTCCGGACCAGAGTCGGTGAGGGAGAGGTCCCGCACCCTCAGGGGCAAAGTCAGTGAGGGAGAGGTCCCTCACCCTCCGGACCAGAGTCAGTGAGGGAGAGGTCCGGAACCCTCCGGACCAGAGTCGGTGAGGGAGAGGTCCCACACCCTCCGGATCAGAGTCAGTCAGAGAGAAGTCCAGCACCATCAGGAGCAGAGTCAGTGAGGAAGAGGTCCTGCACCCACAGGAGCAGAGTCAGTTACGTAGAGGACCCACACCCTCAGGAGCAGAATCAGTGAGGAAGAGGTCCTGCACCCACAGGAGCAGAGACAGTGAGTGAGAGGACCCACACCCTCAGGAGCAGAGTTAGTGAGGGAGAGGTCCAGCACCCACAGGAGCAGAGACAGTGAGGGACAGGTCCCAACCCTCAGGAGCAGAGTCAGTGAGGGAGAGGTCCCTCAACCCCAGTAGCAGAGTCAGTGAGGGAGAGGTCCGGCACCCTCCGGACCAGAGTCAGTGAGGGAGAGGACCCTCAACCCCAGTAGCAGAGTCAGTGAGGGAGAGGTCCGGCACCCTCCGGACCAGAGTCAGTGAGGGAGAGGACCAGCACCCACCAGACCAGAGTCAGTGAGGGAGAGGTCCGGCACCCTCCAGACCAGAGTCAGTGAGGGAGAGGTCCCACACCCTCAAGAGCAGAGACAGACAGGGAGAAGTCCAGCACACTCGGGACCAGAGTCAGTGAGGGAGAGGAGCAGCACCCTCGGGAGCAGAGTCAGTGTGGTAGAGCACCCACACCATCAGGAGCAGAGTTAGTGAGGGAGAGTTCCCACACCATCACGTGCAGAGTCTGTGAGGGAGAGGTGCAGCCCCCTCGGGCGCAGAGTCAGTGAGGTAGAGGTCCCACACCCTCAGGAGCAGAGTCAGTGAGGGAGAGATCCCACACCCTCAGGGGCAGAGTCGGTGAGGGAGAGGTGCAGCCCCCTCAGGCGCAGAGTCAGTGAGGAAGAGGTCCTGCACCCACAGGAGCAGAGTCAGTGAGGGAGAGGTCCCTCAACCCCAGTAGCAGAGTCGGTGAGGGAGAGGTCCGGCACCCTCCGGACCAGAGTCAGTGAGGGAGAGGTCTGGCACCCTCCGGACCAGAGTCAGTGAGGGAGAGGTCCCACACCCTCAGGAGCAGAGACAGACCGGGAGAAGTCCAGCACACTCGGGACCAGACTCAGAGAGGGAGAGGAGCAGCACCCTCAGGAGCAGAGTCAGTGAGGGAGAGGTCCCACACCCTCAGGGGCAGAGTCGGTGAGGGAGAGTTCCCACACCATCACGTGCAGAGTCTGTGAGGGAGAGGTGCAGCCCCCTCGGGCGCAGAGTCAGTGAGGTAGAGGTCCCACACCCTCAGGAGCAGAGTCAGTGAGGTAGAGGTCCCACACCCTCAGGTGCAGAGTCAGTGAGGGAGTGTTCCAGCACCATCAGGAGCAGAGTCAGTGAGGGGGAGGTCCAGCACCCTCAGGAGCAGTCAGTGAGAAGGAGGTCCAGCAACCTCGGGAGCAGTCAGGGAGGGAGAGGACCCGCACCCTGAGGAGCAGAGTCAGATAGGGAGAGGTACAGCACCCTCAGGAGCAGAGTCAGTGAGGGAGAATTCCAGCACCCTCGGGAGCAGAGTCAGTGTGGGAGAGGTCCCACACCCTCCGGAGCAGAGTCAGTGCAGCAGAGGTCAAGCACCCTTGGGAGCAGAGTTGGTGAGGGAGAGGTCCCACACCCTCGGGAGCAGAGACAGTCAGGGAGAGGACCCATACCCTCAGGAGCAGAGTCAGTGAGGGTGAAGTCCATCACCTTACAGAGCAGAGTCAATGTGGGAGAGGTCGCACACCCTCTGAAGCAGAGTCGGTGAGGGAGAGTTCCCACACCATCACGTGCAGAGTCTGTGAGGGAGAGGTGCAGCCCCCTCGGGCGCAGAGTCAGTGTGGCAGAGGTCCCACACCCTCAGGAGCAGAGTCACTGAGGGAGAGGTCCCACACCATCAGGAGCAGAGTCTGTGAGGGGGAGGTCCAGCACCCTCAGGAGCAGTCAGTGAGGGGGAGGTCCAGCAAACTCGGGAGCAGAGTCAGTGAGGGAGAGGTCCCTTACCCTCAGGAGCAGAGTCAGGGAGGGAGAGGTCCAGAACCCTCAGGGGCAGAATTTGAGACGGAGATGTCCCGCACACTGGGGCGCAGAGTCAGGGAGGGAGAGGTCCCACACCCTTAGGAGCAGAGTCAGTGCAGCAGAGGTCAAGCACCCTTGGGAGCAGAGTTGGTGAGGGAGAGGTCCCACACCCTCGGGAGCAGAGACAGTCAGGGAGAGGACCCATACCCTCAGGAGCAGAGTCAGTGAGGGACAGCTACAGAACCCTCAGAAGCAGAATTTGTGAGGGAGAGGACCCGCACACTGGGGAGCAGAGTTAGTGACGGAGAGGGCCCACACCCTTAGGGGCAGCGTCAGTGAGGGAGAGGTCCCAACCCTCAGGAGCAGAATCAGTGAGGGAGAGGTCCCTCAACCCCAGTAGCAGAGTCAGTCAGGGAGAGGTCCCTCACCCTCTGGAGCAGAGTCAGTGAGGGAGGTCCAGCACCCTCGGGCACAGAGTCAGGGTGGGAGAGGTCCCACACCCTCAGGAGCAGAATCAGTGAGGGAGAAGTCCAGCACCCTCGGGAGCAGAGTCAGTGAGGGAGAATTCCAGCACCCTCGGGAGCAGAGTCAGTGTGGGAGAGGTCCCACACCCTCCGGAGCAGTGTCAGTGCAGCAGAGGTCAAGCACCCTTGGGAGTAGAGTTGGTGAGGGAGAGGTCCAGCACCCTCAGGAGCACAGTCAGTGAGAGAGATGTCCCTCACCCTCAGAAGCAGAGTCAGTGACGGAGAGGTCCAGCACCCTCGGCCGCAGAGTCAGTGAGGGAGAGGTCCCACACCCTCGGGAGCAGAGTCAGTGAGGGTGAAGTCCATCACCTTACAGAGCAGAGTCAGTGTGGGAGAGGTCGCACACCCTCAGAAGCAGAGTTGGTGAGGGAGGGTTCCCACACCATCACGTGCAGAGTCTGTGAGGGAGAGGTGCAGCCCCCTCGGGCGCAGAGTCAGTGAGGTAGAGGTCCCACACCCTCAGGAGCAGAGTCAGTGAGGGAGAGTTCCAGCACCATCAGGAGCAGAGTCTGTGAGGGGGAGGTCCAGCACCCTCAGGAGCAGTCAGTGAGGGGGAGGTCCAGCAACCTCGGGAGCAGAGTCAGTGAGGGAGAGGTCCCTCACCCTCAGGAGCAGAGTCAGGGAGGGACAGGTCCAGAACCCTCAGGGGCAGAATTTGAGACGGAGATGTCCCGCACACTGGGGCGCAGAGTCAGGGAGGGAGAGGTCCCACACCTTTAGGAGCAGAGTCAGTGCAGCAGAGGTCAAGCACCCTTGGGAGCAGAGTTGGTGAGGGAGAGGTCCCACACCCTCGGGAGCAGAGACAGTCAGGGAGAGGACCCATACCCTCAGGAGCAGAGTCAGTGAGGGAGAGTTCCAGCACCATCAGGAGCAGAGTCTGTGAGGGGGAGGTCCAGCACCCTCAGGAGCAGTCAGTGAGGGGGAGGTCCAGCAACCTCGGGAGCAGAGTCAGTGAGGGAGAGGTCCCTCACCCTCAGGAGCAGAGTCAGGGAGGGACAGGTCCAGAACCCTCAGGGGCAGAATTTGAGACGGAGATGTCCCGCACACTGGGGCGCAGAGTCAGGGAGGGAGAGGTCCCACACCTTTAGGAGCAGAGTCAGTGCAGCAGAGGTCAAGCACCCTTGGGAGCAGAGTTGGTGAGGGAGAGGTCCCACACCCTCGGGAGCAGAGACAGTCAGGGAGAGGACCCATACCCTCAGGAGCAGAGTCAGTGAGGGACAGCTACAGAACCCTCAGAAGCAGAATTTGTGAGGGAGAGGACCCGCACACTGGGGAGCAGAGTTAGTGACGGAGAGGGCCCACACCCTCAGGGTCAGCGTCAGTGAGGGAGAGGTCCGGCACCCTCGGGAGCAGAGTCTGTGAGGGAGAGGTCCCACACCCTCAGGAGCAGAGACAGTGAGGGGGAGGTCCCAACCCTCAGGAGCAGAGTCAGTGAGGGAGAGGTTCCTCAACCCCAGTAGCAGAGTCAGTCAGGGAGAGGTCCCTCACCCTCTGGAGCAGAGTCAGTGAGGGAGAAGTCCAGCACCCTCGGGACCAGAGTCAGTGAGGGAAAGGTCCTGGAACCTCAGGAGCAGAGTCAGTGAGGGAGAAGTCCAGCACCCTCCGGACCAGAGTCAGTGAGGGAGAAGACCAGCACCCTCGGGACCAGAGTCAGTGAGGGAAAGGTCCTGGAACCTCAGGAGCAGAGTCAGTGAGGGAGAAGTCCAGCACCCTCAAGAGCAGAGACAGACCGGGAGAAGTCCAGCACACTCGGGACCAGAGTCAGTGAGGGAGAGGAGCAATGCCCTCGGGACCAGACTCAGAGAGGGAGAGGAGCAGCACCCTCAGGAGCAGAGTCAGTGAGGGAGAGGACCTACACCCTCAGGAGCAGAGTCAGTGAGGGAGAGGACCTACACCTTCAGGTGAGTCTGAGAGGGAAAGGTCCAGCACCCTCGGGAGCAGAGTCAGTGAGGGAGAGGACCTACACCCTCAGGAGCAGAGTCAGTGAGGGAGAGGACCTACACCTTCAGGTGAGTCTGAGAGGGAAAGGTCCAGCACCCTCAGGGGCAGAGTCGGTGAGGGAGAGTTCCCACACCATCACGTGCAGAGTCTGTGAGGGAGAGGTGCAGCCCCCTCGGGAGCAGAGTCTGTGAGGTAGAGGTCCCACACCCTCAGGAGCAGAGTCAGTGAGGGAGAGGTCCAGCACCCTCGTGACCAGAGTCAGTGAGGGGGAGGTCCCACACCTTCAGCTGCAGAGTCTGTGAGGGAGAAGTCCAGCACCCTCGGGCGCAAAGTCAGTGAGGGAGAGGTCCCACACCCTCAGAAGCAGAGTCAGTGAGGGAGAGGTCCAGCACCCTCGGCCGCAGAGTCAGTGAGGGAGAGGTCCCACACCCTCGGGAGCAGAGTCAGTGAGGGTGAAGTCCATCACCTTACAGAGCAGAGTCAGTGAGAGAGAGGTCGCACACCCTCAGAAGCAGAGTCGGTGAGGGAGAGTTCCCACACCATCACGTGCAGAGTCTGTGAGGGAGAGGTGCAGCCCCCTCGGGCGCAGAGTCAGTGAGGTAGAGGTCCCACACCCACAGGAGCAGAGTCAGTGAGGGAGAGTTCCAGCACCCTCAGGAGCTGAGTCAGTGAGGGAGAGTTCCAGCACCCTCAGGAGCAGAGTCAGTGAGGGAGAGTTCCAGCACCCTCAGGAGCAGAGTCAGTGAGGGAGAGGTCCGGCACCCTCAGGAGCAGAGTCTGTGAGGGACAGGTCCAGAACCCTCAGGGCAGAATTTGAGACGGAGATGTCCCGCACACTGGGGCGCAGAGTCAGGGAGGGAGAGGTCCCACACACTTAGGAGCAGAGTCAGTGAGGGAGAGGTGCAGCACCCTCGTGACCAGAGTCAGTGAGGGGGAGGTCCCACACCTTCAGCTGCAGAGTCTGTGAGGGAGAAGTCCAGCACCCTCGGCCGCAGAGTCAGTGAGGGAGAGGTCCCACACCCTCGGGAGCAGAGTCAGTGAGGGTGAAGTCCATCACCTTACAGAGCAGAGTCAGTGAGAGAGAGGTCGCACACCCTCAGAAGCAGAGTCGGTGAGGGAGAGTTCCCACACCATCACGTGCAGAGTCTGTGAGGGAGAGGTGCAGCCCCCTCGGGCGCAGAGTCAGTGAGGTAGAGGTCCCACACCCACAGGAGCAGAGTCAGTGAGGGAGAGTTCCAGCACCCTCAGGAGCTGAGTCAGTGAGGGAGAGTTCCAGCACCCTCAGGAGCAGAGTCAGTGAGGGAGAGTTCCAGCACCCTCAGGAGCAGAGTCAGTGAGGGAGAGGTCCGGCACCCTCAGGAGCAGAGTCTGTGAGGGACAGGTCCAGAACCCTCAGGGCAGAATTTGAGACGGAGATGTCCCGCACACTGGGGCGCAGAGTCAGGGAGGGAGAGGTCCCACACACTTAGGAGCAGAGTCAGTGAGGGAGAGGTGCAGTACCCTCGGGACCAGAGTCAATGAGGGAGAGGTCCCGCACCTTTGGGAGAAGAGTCAGTGATGGACAAGTCCAGCACCCTCAAGAGGAGAGTCAGTGAAGGAGAATTCCAGCACCCACTGATCAGAGTCGGTGAGGTAGAGGTCCCACACCCTCAGGAGCAGAGTTAGTGAGGGAGAGGACCCACACCCTCAGGAACAGAGTCGGTGAGGCAGAAATCCAGCACCCTTGGGAGCAGAGTCAGTGAGGGGGAGGTCCAGCACCCACAAGAGCACAGTCGGTGAGAGAAAGGCCCCACACCCTCAGGAGCAGAGTCAGTGAGGGAGCGTGCAGTACCCTCGGGACCAGAGTCTGTGAGTGAGTGGTCCCACATCCTCGGGAGCAGTCAGTGAGGGAGAGGTCCCGCACCCTTAGGAGCAGATTCAGTGAGGGAGGTCCTGCACGCTCAGGAGCAGAGTCTGTGAGGGAGAGGTCCCGCACCCTTAGGAGCAGAGTCTGTGAGGGAGAGGTCCCGCACCCTCAGGAGGAGTGTCAGTGACTGAGAGGTCCCACACCCTCGGGAGCAGAGTCGGTGAGGGAGATCCCCAGCACCCTCGAGCGCAGAGTCATTGAGGGAGAGGTTCTTCACCCTCAGGAGCAGAGTCTGTGAGGGTGAGGTCCCACACCCTCAGTTTCTCCCTCCCATTACCTGGCTGTCGCTGCTTCCTCTGGACACTTAGCAGGGCTTGGAGCAGCGGGCAGTATGGGCAGAGTTACTACACCATGTCAATGTGGCTGCTGGACTAGTGATTTCCTTCGAGTACAGCAGTCCGAGATGGAGCACACACACACACACACACACACACACACACACACACTTACGCTTCACAGACGCGCACACACACACAAACACGCACACTCACTCACACAACACACACACTCACACACGCACACCCTCACTCACACAGACACACACACACCCTCACACACACACACGCGCTCACACACAGACACACAAGCACACACACTCACTCACACACACACACACACCCTCACACACACACACACACACACACACAAACACACACTCTCACTCACACAACACACACACTCTCAGACGCACACACTCACTCACACACACTCCCTCACACACACACACACACAAACACACACACTCACACTCACACACACACACACAAACACACACACTCATTCACACACACACTCACACACACAGACTCACACACACACTAACACACACACACACCCTCACACACACACACAAACACACACACTCACTCACACACACACACACACTCACACACACACACACACTCACACACACACACACTCACTCCATGTCCAATGTCTGAGAACAGAGCACAATCGACACAACATACCACTGCCAGGCTAGCCGCCTACACTCCTCGTACTCTCACTGATATCACTACCCTGTAATACATAAGCCCCCAGCAAATTAAAACACAAATGCCAGATGTGAAAGGCCATAAATGAACCTGTGATTTACAAAGCCCCAGGATCACGCCAGCTGCTGCTGTAACGTGTGGGGAACAGCTGGTGGTAAGCAGCTGCTGCCAGATGGAAGAATCTACAGTGCATCTTGGCAAGAGGCTGGGATCTGACCTGGAAGAAAACTCTTTGACCTGAGAACATCATTCTGCTCTGAGATTTTGGGAGTGCTCTTTCTTAGTTGGAAAGCACTACCTTGAAGTTTCACAGAAACCTTTTGAACTCTGAGCCTCCGCCCTCCTTCAGTGTACAGCTCTGTGCCTGGTGCAAAGGCTTAGACCCTGCACTGGGAATGATCAGCTCATAGTCTCGAAGGACAGCCTTGAGCATTGGCCATTTTAATGTACCCATCAGCTCTGGGTCTAAACCATTGACCTCTTAGCCTGGACAGACTGCTGAAATCAGACTTCTGACCTCGACAGGACATTTTTGAACTGGCACCTTGAATGACAGGTTGGAGATCTAGATCTGGGACCTCTGTGCACCAGGGATAACCTTTGACACCTGATCACCCTGGACTCCGTGATTTGGACAACTTTGAGCTTTGGCCTTGGTAGATCATAGGACATAAGAGCAAAATTAGGCCATTCAGCCCATCGAATCCTCTCTGCCATTTAATCATGGATGATTCATTTTCCTGCACAACCCCATTCTCCTGCCTTCTCACTGTAACCTTTGACCCCTTGTTAATTTAAAAACCTATTACCCACTGCCTTAAATGTACCAAATGACCTAGCTTCCTTATTTGGTTGTGAATGAATTCCATAGATTCATCACTTTCTGACTAAAGAAATTCCTTCTCATCTCTTTTCCAAAGAGACATCCTTCTATTCTGAGGCTGTGCCCTCTGATCCTAGATTCCCCCGCTATAGGAAACAACCTCTCCACATCCACATTACCTAAGCTTTTCAATATTCGATATGTTTCAAAGAAATCCCACCTCATTCTTCTAAATTCCAGTGAATACAGACCTAGAACCATCAAACGATTATCATATGTTAACCTTTCATTCCTAGAATCACTCTCCTCCAGATCTTCTCCAATGTCAGCAAATCCTTTCTTAGATAAGGGGCCCAAAACTGTTTGCAATATTCCAAATGTAGACTGACCAACACCACATAAAGCCTCAGCATTACATCTTTGCTTTTATGTTCCAGTTCTCACAAAATGAATGCTAACACTGCATTTGCCTGAAGCACTGTCCTGAAGAAGAGCCTGGAGATCCTTGTATTGGGACACCCTTGAGTAGAAGCCTTGGACTTGGGCATCTAAACACAGGTTTCAGCTAAAGGGCTGCCAGAAGGTTTGGAATTGGTAAGGCAACTCAGGGCCTGTGCAGTATATTTGAGCCTCTAGCTCTAGACCTGGAAGCACAGCTTGGCGTTCTGAGCCTTCAGGAAATACAAGGTTGGACCATCTGGGGTACAACAAAATGTCTGAGTTTGAATGAACAATATCAAGCTCAGTGCCTTCGCTATCAGCCTGAATCTCTGCTCCTGGGAGAAGAGGAGATACTGAGCTTTGAGGTTCAACGCTGTACTGGAACAGTGAGTAGTACTGGTTTCGAGTCATTGCAGGACGTCCTTTGGTTCTGAGCTCTGGATCTGAAGGAGAGTCTTGTGCACTGGCCAGAAAGGACATACAGATCTGGTTCTGAATAGACTGCCTGACCTGCAGGCCGGGAGGTTGGATAAGCTCCACAACTTGGATGCAGTGCTTGAGCCTAAGAGACTGCCAGTAACCTTGGTCATAGACAGAGTCAGACAACATGGAAACAAGCCTTTTAGCCTCACCTGTTATGTTAACCAATATTCCGTCTTATTTGCCTGCATTTGACCCATATTCCCCTAAATCTTTCCAATCCATGTACCCGCCCAAGTACCTTTAAACGTTATTAATGAACTTACCTCAACCACTTCTCTGACAGTTCAGTCCATATATAAACCACACTGGGTGAAAAGGTTGCCTCTCGGATCCTATTAAACCTATTCCCCTCACCTTAAATCTAGGCCCTGATACTCCAACCCTGAAAAAAGACTTGCACATCTGTGCCCTTTATACACCTCTATTAGATCACCCCTTGTTCTCCAACACTCCAATGAGGAAAGGCCCCTTCTGCTCAACCTCTCTCTGTAACTCAATCCCTCGAGTCCCAACAGCATCCTCATAAATCCTCCCTGCATCTTTCCTACAGCCTGGTGGCCAATATTGAGCACACTACCCCCCAATGCACCTTTCCTACAGCCTGGTGGCCAATATTGAGCACACTACCCCCAATGCAGCCCTACAGCATGGTGGCCAATATTGAGCACACTACCCCCAATGCACCTTTCCTACAGCATGGTGGCCAATATTGAGCACACTGCCCCCAATGCACCTTTCCTACAGCATGGTGGCCAATATTGAGCACACTACCCCCCAATGCACCTTTCCTACGGCATAGTGGCCAATATTGAGCACACTACCCCCAATGCAGCCCTACAGCATGGTGGCCAATATTGAGCACACTACCCCCAATGCACCTTTCCTACAGCATGGTGGCCAATATTGAGCACACTGCCCCCAATGCACCTTTCCTACAGCATGGTGGCCAATATTGAGCACACTACCCCCCAATGCAGCCCTACAGCATGGTGGCCAATATTGAGCAGACTACCCCCAATGCAGCCCTACAGCATTGTGGCCAATATTGAGCACACTACCCCCAATGCAGCCCTACAGCATGGTGGCCAATATTGAGCACACTACCCCCCAATGCACCTTTCCTACAGCATGGTGGACAATATTGAGCACACTACCCCCAATGCAGCCCTACAGCATGGTGGCCAATATTGAGAACACTACCCCCAATGCAGCCCTACAGCATGGTGGCCAATATTGAGCACACTACCCCCAATGCACCTTTCCTACAGCATGGTGGCCAATATTGAGCACACTACCCCCAATGCAGCCCTACAGCATGGTGGCCAATATTGAGCACACTGCCCCCAATGCACCTTTCCTACAGCATGGTGGCCAATATTGAGCACACTGCCCCCAATGCAGCCCTACAGCATGGTGGCCAATATTGAGCACACTACCCCCAATGCAGCCCTACAGCATGGTGGCCAATATTGAGCACACTGCCCCCAATGCACCTTTCCTACAGCATGGTGGCCAATATTGAGCACACTGCCCCCAATGCAGCCCTACAGCATTGTGGCCAATATTGAGCACACTGCCCCCAATGCAGCCCTACAGCATGGTGGCCAATATTGAGCACACTGCCCCCATTGCAGCCCTACAGCATTGTGGCCAATATTGAGCACACTACCCCCAATGCAGCCCTACAGCATGGTGGCCAATATTGAGCACACTTCCCCCAATGCAGCCCTACAGCATGGTGGCCAATATTGAGCACACTGCCCCCAATGCAGCCCTACAGCATGGTGGCCAATATTGAGCACACTACCCCCATTGCAGCCCTACAGCATGGTGGCCAATATTGAGCACACTGCCCCCAATGCACCTTTCCTACAGCATGGTGGCCAATATTGAGCACACTACCCCCAATGCAGCCCTACAGCATGGTGGCCAATATTGAGCACACTGCCCCCAATGCACCTTTCCTACAGCATGGTGGCCAATATTGAGCACACTGCCCCCAATGCACCTTTCCTACAGCATGGTGGCCAATATTGAGCACACTGCCCCCAATGCACCTTTCCTACAGCATGGTGGCCAATATTGAGCACACTACCCCCAATGCAGCCCTACAGCATGGTGGCCAATATTGAGCACACTACCCCCATTGCAGCCCTACAGCATGGTGGCCAATATTGAGCACACTACCCCCCAATGCACCTTTCCTACAGCATGGTGGCCAATATTGAGCACACTACCCCCAATGCAGCCCTACAGCATGGTGGCCAATATTGAGCACACTGCCCCCAATGCACCTTTCCTACAGCATGGTGGCCAATATTGAGTACACTACCCCCAATGCAGCCCTACAGCATGGTGGCCAATATTGAGCACACTACCCCCATTGCAGCCCTACAGCATGTTGGCCAATATTGAGCACACTACCCCCAATGCAGCCCTTCAGCATGGTGGCCAATATTGAGCACACTGCCCCCAATGCAGCCCTACAGCATGGTGGCCAATATTGAGCACACTGCCCCCAATGCACCTTTCCTACAGCATGGTGGCCAATATTGAGCACACTACCCCCCAATGCACCTTTCCTACAGCATGGTGGCCAATATTGAGCACACTACCCCCAATGCAGCCCTACAGCCTGGTGGCCAATATTGAGCACACTGCCCCCAATGCAGCCCTACAGCATGGTGGCCAATATTGAGCACACTGCCCCCAATGCAGCCTCACAAAGCTTCTGGTTTAAGATGCCACTGGGGATGCCCAATGACTACTTACTAGTAGCAAAACAAAAAAGCTACTAAATAAATTATTAATAATGATCGACAGTAACAATGGAGAGGCAAGCAGTGACAGTGCCAGTGGCAGAGGTGGTGGCACAGGCAAGAAGTAGTTGACGAAAGCAGAAGTGAAGGTGCGGGGAAGGCGTGGTCGAGACAAGCAAAGGTGGAGGCAGGTTGAAGCAGAGTCGCAGCACCCCCAAGAGTGAGGAAAGTCCTGATATCTGATCAATTTACACACCCAGCCAAACCATGGCGATGGGGTTCAAGCCTCAGAGTGGTCCAAGAGTGAGACGCAACCCAAGCTAGATTGAAAAGGTTAGGGTGACGGGACCTGAGGTGAGGCAATGGTCAGTTCTGCAAAGTTCAGCTCACTGTTCCATGACATTTATTCATTTTTGTACTGAACTGAAGCTGTGTCCTGCTCCAGCTGCAGTGACACCCGTCTTTGTGTCTTATTTTAAACTTCAGTTCTGAAGCTATTTGCTTACTTTTATCGTTTGAACAATTTGCTTTTTTTTCCTCCTCTGTACCTTGGGTCTTTGACATTTCTTTGTTAATGGGGTCTTTGTTTCATGGCTGTAAGGTGGCAAATCACAAGGTTGTTTAATATACATGCACACTTTGATAATAAATGTATTTTGAACTTTGAACCAACATTATAAAATCAATTCCCTGATTGATGAAGGTCAATATGCCAAAATCTGTCTTCATCACCCTGTCTTCCTGCAACACCACTTTCAAGGAGTCATGTACTCATAATGCTTGGGTTCCTCTATGCTTCTGATGAATGAGCACTGACCCGAAAGAACACGTTAAAGCTCATGCCTTGACAGGGCATCCTATAACTCTTGGCCCGAGAGAACAGATTTAAGGAATGACGCAGCAAAAGCAATCTGCTAATAAGTCATGTCTAAACTCAGACATTGGCCTTGTGCTCTGAATCTGGAAGAACTGCTGGGATATTTTGGCCTGGAAGGACAGAAAATTTTGGTGGACTTGGACACCAGATGTTGGGGTAGCATAATGTTCTAATCAGCACAGCTGCTACCCCATGGCCTCAGAGACCCAGGCTCGATCCTGACTTTGATGCTCTCAGCTTCGCCTGGTGACCGTGTGCATTTTTTCAAGTACTCCAGCTTCCGCCCACATTTGTAGAAGGTGCGGTTTAG
Organism: Hypanus sabinus; assembly: GCF_030144855.1. Lineage (NCBI taxonomy): Eukaryota > Metazoa > Chordata > Chondrichthyes > Myliobatiformes > Dasyatidae > Hypanus > Hypanus sabinus. The sequence goes on from NC_082721.1 coordinate 49,058,810, forward strand.
TAAATTAACTTCCCCTTTTGAGAAAGGAAGTGATAGATGGGAATATGGGGAGAATAAAGTGGGTGAGGGTAAGAGTAGTGAAGGATTGCTACCCATATCACGTGCTAGTGAGGCCAGAACTAGGAAGATTATAGTTTAACGCATGGCTAAGGAGTTGGTGTAGAAGGGAGGGCAAAAGATTTTGGATCATTGGGATCTCTTCCAGGGAAGGTGGGACCTGTACAGAAGGGATGGTTTGCCCCTGAACTGGAGGGGACTAATTTCCTAGTGGAATGGTTTGTTAATACTGCATAGTGGAATTTAAACCATAGCTACAGGAGAATGAGAACCAGAGTGCCAGAACGGTTTGTGCAGACGTTATGGAGAAAGGTGTTGGTAAGATCTCAGACAAAGATGGGAATCAAAAGGTTGAGGATGGTGCGACTAGTATCTTGAGCTACATATATTTCAATGCAAGAGGTATCATAGGAAAGGCAGATGATAGTACTGAAGATGAAGTAGCTGGTTTACAAACAGTTAAGAGAGGATGCTGATAGGGCAAAATTGCAGCCAACATAATGAGTTGCAACATAAAAGGTGGACAAAATTGAAAAGGATGATTGAAGGACTGAAGGTGATGTATTTGCGCGTAGAATACGGAATAAGGTAGATAATTTTGTAGCATAGTTGCAGATTGAAAGGTATGATGTTGTAGGCTTGTTGGCTGAAAGAAGATTATAGCTGGGAGCTTAATGTTCAGGATACACATGGTGTGGAAAGGACAGGCAGGAAGGCAGAGGGGGCAGCATTGTTCTGTTGGTTAAAAATGAAATCAACTCATTAAAAAAAGGTGATAGTATCAGAAGGTGTTGAATTATTGCGTATAGAGCTAAGGAACTTGATGGGAGTTGTATACAGATCCACAAACAGTCGTAAGCATGTGATCTACAAAATACAATGTGGGATAGAAAATGCCATGCCAAAAGTGCAATGTCATAGGGGATTTAATATGCGGGTAGATTTGGAAAATCAGATTGGTACTAGATTCTAGGAGGGAAAATTTCTAGAGTGCTATGAGATGGCTTTTTAGAGCAGTTTGTGGTTGAGCCACTAGGGGATTAGCTATTCTGGATTGGGTGTTGTGCAAGGAACCAGAATTGATCAGAGAGCTTAAAGAAAAAGAACCCTTGGGGAAAAGTGATCATAATATGATCAAATTCACCCTGAAATTTGAGAAGCTAAAGTCAGATGTATCAGTATTACAGTGGAGTAGAGGGAATTACAGATGCATGAGAGAGGAGTTGGCCAGAGTTGATTGGAAAAGAGCACTGGCAGGGATGATGGCAGAACAGCAATGGCTGGAATTTCAGGAAGCATTTCAGAAGGCATAGGATATATATGACCCAAAGAGGAGGTATTCTAAAGGAAAGATGACATAACCGTGGTATCAAGAGCAGTCAAAGCCAACACAAAAGGGGACTAGAATATAAAGGCAAGGATGTAATGTTAAGACTTTAAAAAGCACTAGTGAGGTCTCACTTAGAGTATAGTGAGCAGTTTTGAGCCCCTTATGTTAGAAAGAATGTGCTGGAATTGGAGCGGGTTCAAAGGAGGCTCACAAAAATTATTCCAGAATTGAATGGCTTGTCATATGAAAAGTGTTTAATGGCTCCTGGCTTGTATTCACTAGAATGCAGAAGAGTGAGGAGTGAACTCATTGAAACTTATTGAATGGCGAAAGTCCTTGACAGAGTGGATGTGGAGAGGATGCTTCCTATGGGAGAGTATATGACCAGGGGACACAACATCAGAATAGAGGGACATCCTTTTAGAACAGATATGAGGAAGTATTTCCTTAGCCAGAGAGTAGTGAATCTGTGGAATTCTTTGGCACAGGCAGCTGCAGAGGCCAGGTATAGTTGATACTGATAGTATTGGTATTGATACTGATACTGATAGTAGAGAGGTTGATAGATTCTTGATTGGTCAGGGAATTAAGAGATACGGGGTAGAAGGCTGGAGATTGGAGCTGAGAGGAAAATTGGACTAGCCATGATAAAATGTCAATGGGCCAAATGGCCTAATTCTGCTCCTATATGTTATGGTCTTATGGTCTTAAAAACAGGTGGTTGAAGGTCAGTAGGAACATTTGTTTTAAGGGACTTGTTTTGGTTACTTCTGTCTGGGATGAGGTACAGCAGCCTGAAGACCCACGTTTAGTGTTTCAGAAACAGCTTCGTCCCCTCCGCCATTTGACTTTGAATGGTCCGTGAACCCACAACCTTGCTCCTTTTTCCTGCAGCATTTATATTTTATAATTTATATGGAAGCTTCTGAGAGACAAGGCCTCTGCCAAGGTGAATTTCTAGCTCCGTTACACTGAACACAGGCACTGCCCAGGGCTGGGCTGTTCATGTTGCTGACGCGTGACAGTACTGCTAGATCTAGTTCAAACCAAATCATTTAGTTTCCTGATGACGCAACACTGGTTGGCCTCATCAACACAACAACGAGAGGAGGCATACAGAGAGGAGCTAGAGTGGCTGGTAGAACAGTGTGAGCACAACAACAATTGTGACTTTAGGAAGGTGCAGTCTGACCGCCCCTCACTGCTCATAAAAGGCTCCTCCGTGGCAAGAACAAGGAGCACTCAGTTTCTGGGAGTGCACGTAACGGATGATCTGTTCTAATCCCTCAACACCACCTCATTGGTCAAGAAAGCACAACAGCATCTCCACTTCCCGAGGAGATTGAGGCAAGTGAGGCTTGCCCACCCTTTCCCTCCATTCCAACCAATTTTTACAGGAGAATCATCAAGAGTGTTCTGAGCAGACGCATCACTGTCTGGTCCAGGAATTGCAAGACATCTGACCGCAAGTCCCTACAAATGATTGTGAGGACTGCTGAGAGGGTCATTAGGGTCTCTCTTCCACCCAAAAGAGACATTTATCAGGAGTACTCCATATGCAGCCCCTTAGCATTGTCAATCATTCCTCCTATCTGTCCCATAACCTTTTTGATCCCTACCATCGGGCATGAGGTACCATAGTGTTAAGACAAGAAGTTAGGATGAAAGCAGAGTTTCCCCCCCCCGGCTGTAAGGGTACTGAACTCCCTGCCACCACCCAGGTCTCATCACGTATGAAGCAGCAGTGGTGTTATACTGTTTACTTTTAAATTTGTGTGTGTCATAACTGCACCTTATTATTTGTTAATTTGTTTGTGGTAATATTACTTTGTGTTGTGTGTGTGAGTTAAATATACTGGGCTGTGCACCTGGGTCTGGAGGAACGTTGTTTCATTTGGTGATATACGTGTGTACGGTTGAATGACAATAAACTGAACTTCCTCTAAGAATCCTCTTCTATAGTTGGCCCATCACTGACATATTGCACACTGGCCTATCATCCCTAGGATTATTCCCATTACCTTCCTTGAACAAAGGAATAATATTTGCCCACCCTCCAATTTTATGTTACTACTCCTGAGGCCTTTGAGGACACAAAGATCATCACACAGCAATGTCTTCCCTCACTTTCCCTAGTAATTTAAAGTATATCCTTTTGATCTCCAGGGACTTAATCTATCCTAATATTTTTCAAAGGTTTCAACATATCCTCTTTCTTAACCTTGACGTGTTCCAGCACGTTGCCCATTCTATACTAACCTCATATTTGTCAGGATCCCTCCCACTGGTGAATACTGAAGCAAAGTACTCATTAAGAACCTCCTCTACCTCCTCCAATTCCAGGCACATGATTTACCTCTGATCGATCTTACCCTCGTACTAGTTATCCTCCTTTTCTTTACGTATGTGTAGAATGTTTTGGATTTTTTTAACCCTATTTGCTAACAGCTTCTCATGTCCTCTTCTACCTTTCCTAATCTTCATCTTGACTACCTTATAATTCTCAAGAGCCATTCCTGACCTTTGCTTCTTAAACCTTAAGCATGCTTCCTTCTTCCTTTTGACTAAATGTTCCATGCCTCTTGTCAACCCTGTCAGGCTGACTTAGTGGGACAAACATATTCAGAACCTCAGGTAAGTGGTCACTAAATAACCTGCATATTTCTGTTGTGCAATTCCCTGAAAACACCTGCTCCTAATTTATGCTCCCAAGTTCCAGCCCTCTCCTAATTAAATACAGCACTTCCACATACAGTATTGTCCAAGTTTATGATAAAGGTCAAGGAGTAGTGAGCACTGTCTCTGAAATGCTTACACATGGAGAGATCTATCACCCATCCAGGTTTGTTACCCAGCATTAGATCCGGTATAGTCTCTCCTCTAGCTGGCCCATCCATGTGTTTTCTGAGAAATCCTTGCTGGACACACCTAACCAATTCTGTCCCATCTAAGCCTCTTGCACTAAGGAGGTACCAATTAATATTAGGGAAGTTGAAGTCACCCATGAGAGCAACCCTGTTATTTTACACTTTTCCAAAATCTGCCAACCGATCTGTTCCTCAATGATCCTGCTGCTGTTGGGGAGTTTATAGAATATTCCCAATTGGGTGATTGCTCCCTTTCTGTTTCTGACTTCCACCCATATTGACTCAGCAGATGTTCTCCCTTCGGCGGCCGTGATACTATTTCTTATTAGCAATGCCATTCCCCCATCTCTTTCACCTCCCTCCATATCCTTTCTGAAAAGTCTAATCCTGGAATCCTGGCCCTAGTGACAGCCATTTCACATTTCGCCCTATCTAACTGACTGCATCTACGTATGCTCCATCCAGTACCAATCCTTCCTCACAGTCTCTCTAATCATTGCATCTACCTTTCCACCAAACATTCCAGCATTTGACCTATTACTCAGGTTCCCATTCTCCTACCAACCCAGTTTAAACCCTCCTCACAACTCTTGCAAACTTGACTGCAAGGACATTGGGCTTCCTTGAGTTCAAACGTAACCCTTTTGTACAGATCATACCTTCCCCAGAATAGACCCTACTGATCCACAACGCTGCCCCTGCACCCAGTCTTCAGCCATACATACATCATCCTCAAGGACCTGCCTTCATAGCTCCTTCTATTCACTCTTCATGACCTCTTTCCTTCTCCTAGCTCTGTCATTGGTACCAGTATGTACCATGACTTCTGACTGCTCATCCTCACGTTTAGAATGCTGTGGATTCGATCTGAGATGTCCCTAACGCTTGGAAACATCCTCAAAATCTTCTGTCTGTTCCACCAACTGTTGATCTCCTATCACCAGCACTCTTACCATTCCTTTTTGGGTCAGACTTAGTGTCAGAGACCTGATCACAGTAGTTTTCCCCTGGTAGGTCATCCCTCCTACCCCCAGAACAGTATCCAAAGAGGTACATATGTTATTGAGTACAAGTCACAGGAGTACTATTCTACCTATTCTACACTGTCTGCCTATTGCCCTTCCCTCTCCTGATTCTCACCCAACTACCTGCTTCCTGCCACTACAGTGTGACAGCCTCCATGTGGCTCCTGTCTAGCCCTTATCAAGTTCAAGGTCAGTTTATTGTCATTCAACCATACACATGTATATCACCAAATGAAACAACGTTCCTCCAGACCCAGGTGCACAGCCCAGTATATTTAACTCACACACACAACACAAAGTAATATTACCACAAACAAATTAACAAATAATAAGGTGCAGTTATGACACAAATTAGGCAGACAGTGTAGAATAGGTAGAATAGTATCCTCTGTGACTTGTACTCAATAACATATGTACCTCTTTGGATACTGTTCTGGGGGTAGGAGGGATGACCTACCAGGGGAAAACTTCTACGCTATCCACAAAACCATCAACCTTTGCAAAATTTACCAACCCATCCTTCTACTTCCTCATTGAAGCCACTTATAAAAATCAGAAAAAGCAGGGGTCCAAGAATAGATCCCTGCGACACCATTGGTCACTGAGCTCCAGGCAGAATATGTTCCCTCGACAATCGCCTCTTGTGGGCAAGCCAGTTCTAAAATACATATATCCAAGTTTCCCTGGATTTCATGCCTCCTGGCTTTCTGAGTGATTTTATCCTGAGGAACCTTGTCAAACACCTTACTAAAATCAATATACTGTACACTACATCCACCGCACTATCTTCATCAATTTGCTTTGTCACTTCCTCAAAAAAGTCAATCAGGTTCATGAGGCACAAGCTGTTTCTCATAAAGCCCTAATGACTATATCTGATCAGGCTGTGCTTCTCCAAATGTTTATAAATCCTTCCTCTAAGAATCCCATCAGCATCCTTTTACATTTTCTCTGAACTATCTCAAGCTTGTATCAGAACATTGGTTCTCAGTGTCCGAAGCCAAGCTGTGGGCACAAAAAGACCAGTGGAAATTCTGACTTTAGGTGGACCACTGACCCTGAGCCTTGGGGAAAACAGTCCTGATCTTTGAGGGAGTGGCTTGAGCTCTTAACATGAAAGACAACCTTAAACCTGGCCTCAAAGAACAGCTTTGTATCTCAGAATTCCAGGACTCCAGGGCTAAAAGAACAGCCTTAAACTCTGATCCCTGCCATCTTGACCTGTGGTTTGGACAGCCATGTTAGGACATCCTTCAGTTCTGACCCTAGAGGGGAAGAAAGGCTCCAGGTCCTGAAGACAAATCTTTCTCTAGGTTTTGTGCAGTACGTTTGAGCTCTGAGCTTATGAAAACAACCCCAAGCCTTCACCTTGTGGTACAGCCTTGAACTTCAGACCTGGAAGCACAGGAGCATCCAGCCAACCATTTGAATCACCCAAACACTAAAGGCTTTGGACCAAGTGCTGGTTAATGGGATGAGTGTAGAAGGGTGTTTCTTGCCCACAGAATGAGAACAAGGACATTGGGAAGGATGGGTCACCTGACCATGGCTCCAGGGAGGAGGGTGTGATGAGTGGAATGGAGTCTAATCATTGTAGTGACAGTATAATGAGGACTGCCAGCAGTACTGAAGGCTGTGTTTCCTGAACAGGGAAAAGGATGCCCACTCCATCTGTTGTTGGGTTTGCCCAATTCAGAAGCATCATTGCACCTTGAGCTGGGAACGTTGCTTATTAAAGAGTTTAGATGCCAAATTAAAGCACAACACCTTGAGTAGAATAATCCAGGACAGGCTTGAACTCAATGCAGAGCAGTGTGAGCAAAAAAAATTTCACTTCAATGTCATGAAGTTACAGTATAGGGCACAGAAACAGGCCACTCAGTCCAAAAAGTCCATGCTGATCTTACACACACACCCCATTGACACAAATCTTAGATTAGTCCCTATACACTGGGGCTAGTCAAGTAGGAACTTCTCTGTTAGAGCAGTCAATTCAAGATAAATGAGTTAACTGTAAAAAACAGAGATACTGGAAATACTCAGCAAATCGGGCAGCCTGAGTGGAGAGAGAAGATCAGTGATCGTTCTGATGATATAGATGCTATCTACACCCAGTCAAAGAAAGAGCAGTAGCAATAGTGAAATGTAGAAGGGGCACAGAACCAGTCTGCCTCACTGGTCTTGCTCCAGGGCTGAGTCCACTCCACCACAAGCTGAAGAAGTTGGGAAATAGAAGTGAAGCCAAGAATAGCAAAAGGCATCTGACTTCTGATGCAGTATGGGAAGGTGAGGCTTTGATATGTTCACCAGGGTACCAAAGATCTATTGAGGTACTTGAGATCATGGTCAGTCACAGGATGGGTGTTGGTCAAGGACAAATGATTGTATTTACCCCTAACCATTAAAGAAAACAGAGAGGAAACAGAGGAACAGGCAAGCAAAATGGCAGAGGTGTCATCCACTTCCCTGGGCAGAGCCTTTAGTTGAGCCACCAATACTGATGAAGGCTGGATTAATAATGGGCCACTTTCTTATTTCAACACAACACAACTGAATCCTAGATGAAACTACATGCAAATGTGTTGTCAAGGTTACCATGCTGGAGTTTAGATATAGAAAGTGCAGCACTATTATCGTATTGAAAACAGTAGGAGTATTTCAGAAAGCAGTGGCAAGAGTGGACAAACTGCAACAAGATACTGTGTTCAGAAAGTCTTAATGAGGTGGGGCAGTTCAGCCAAGTGTCCTGGAGAAGCCATGAGACATATTCATAGAACAAGACTGTTTTAAACCATAGAGTTGTCAATTCAAGGGACATGCAGAAACATATTTTTAAAGAGCTTTATACTTAGTAAGCGTGAAGGCAGTTGTCAAGAGATTTATTTATCAGAAAGCAAAACACTGCAGGTGCTGGAAACCTGAATTAAAACAGATGTTGGAAATCCTCAATAGGTCAGGTGGATCTGTGCAGGAAGGGACAGGGTAAATGTTTCAGGTTAACATCTTATGGTTAGAAATAGTGCTGAAACGTCAACTGTACTCTTTTCCATAGATGCTGGCTGGCCTGCTGAGTTCCTCCAGCATTTTGTGTGCGCTGCTTGGATTTCCAGCATCTGCAGATTTTCTCCTGTTTGTGAAGAGTTAGAATCTACATGATTATAGTGGAAGGGGAGGGATGGAGAGAGGAATGCTGGTCTGTCATAGGGTGAAATCTGAGAGAGTGACCATGGCAATGACCAGAAATCTGAAAAAGAAACTGCTGCTGGAAATGAAGAGCAGATCAGGCAGCATTTTTGGAGAGGGGAGAGCTGAACCGACAATAGAGGATGATGGCTCCTTCGTAATGACCTGCCGAGGTTGATTGGTTGAATTTGTTGAATTCAGTGTTGAGAGCTTCATGCTTGATCCAAAGAGCTCCTACTCCTCAAGCTTACTGAGAGGGCTTCACTGGGACTGTGTAAAAGACCAAAGACAAAGCGGCCATACCCTGAGTGAGATGTTATCTGTAGCACTCTTATTTCATCCAATTTCAACTGAGAAAGCAGAACAGGTTGTGAAAGAGGTGGAAATAAATGGGAGTACTTAAACTTAACAGAACAGTTATCAGCAAATCTTCCAGTAAACTCAAAATCAAAAAACTGCAGATGTTGGAAATATGAAATAAAAACAGAAAATGCTGAAAACACTCAGCGTTAACATTTCAGGTTTGAGCCGGTTCATCTGCCGTTACTTCTGGTAAACTGCTGAGTGATTCACAACAGGTTGAACTGCTGCTGAGTTATTAATGTGGGAGAGGAGCAGAATGTGGTTGAGGTTAGTTCAGCCAAATCTCAAGGGAGGGTTAAAGAGAGGCAGTTGAGTCAGGAGTGAAATAAATGCTCAAGAGGGAAATAATTCAAACAACATGATGCAGTTTATACGTTAACACCACCAGGTATAGCTGAAATTTGGAAATAGGGTGTTGGATTGACGGTGAAAGTATAGTATATGGGCCAGAGGGTTGTCTTGGGTGATTCCATTATTGTGAAGAAGTAGATCAAACACAGAGGAACATCAAACATCTAAATCTGTAAACGTTGTGAATATGTGAAAGCCTCTTCCGTTGTAAGCTGGCGTACATGTGAAACATGCAACAGAGTAGTGGGGGGGGGGGGACAATAAATAAAATGCACAAGTTCTATCAGCTCTCTATGTCTGTTTGTGATTCTATATATTTTCCTGGCACTGGCTCAGTTGGAATAAGAACACATACATTCATTGCAGGCACTGCCAGATTTTCCAAGTGACGCAAAATGACCTGGAAATGTTTCCTATTGTGTTTCAGGCACGGAAAAATCGATTCTCAATTGCATATCACTGAAAAGCGTGCTATGCAATGGAATTTACAGCCACATACTCCCTCCCTGAAGAATACTAGTGAACTAGCCTGGTTTTTTACAATATCCAACAGCATCACAGACACTTTCATTGACACCAGCTTTTGATTTCCAGATTTATTGACTGGATTTAAACTGCCACAATGGGATTTGAACTTATGTTCTTAGTAACTCAACGCACAGGTGAGGATCTGGACAATTTCCAACATGTGGAAACAGAACTGGCAAGAACTGCCACTGCTGGGAGATATCTGACTGAGGAATAATCCTGCAGAGGGCTTCCTTGCAGCTGTCAGCCCTGTTTCACTGTTGGCAGTCTTCATCTGGTAGTTGTGAGTTCAAGTCGCACTCCGGACACAGGGTCTAAGAGCTGTAGAGTTGCACAGACAGGAGTCCTGTGTTAGAGATCAGGACATCATGTTGGTACCCATTTGAGATGTACTTGGGCCATTTGGGACCAATGGGGTTGTAAACAGTCCCAAGTACTGGTGTGCTGAAAGACTGAGGATCTCGCCTCATTGCTCTGGATTATCCCTCCACCAGCACCAATTCCCAAGTGTAACCTCATTGTGGGATATAGCTGTGCAGAAAACAAGCCAGGTTTGGGACATCCCTCATGGGTGCTAACAGATATTTTTGGAATAAATACTATCACTCTTCCCCCCCCCCCCTTCTCTCCCTCCCTCTCTCTTTCATTTTGTTTCATTTTTATTCAAACAGATACTTAGAGATAACATAAGTACTTGAGAACTTCCCATATCACAAATTTTCACTGTTCAAGAATTGCTGAAGTAACAGGTTTCTGGAGCTGAGTGGGGAGAGGGTCATACAGATTGGGTAATGCAAGCACAAGTTACAGTAAGTCCCAAGCCAGGCAGCATTGAGAAACATAGTCAAATATTTTCTTATCATCATGAAGCAGAAACATCCCCTTCCTGTTTTAACATGTGGAAATTCTTTTGTCTTTTTCATATGGGAAGAAATACACACTGATTAAGAGCTGTTAAGTTCTGAGAGGAAATGTCCCAGAGTCCTGGATTGATGGAAGATTCTGACAGTGTTCAGATATATTGCAAAGTGTCAAAACTGAGGTCTTGCCCAGTAACAGAGGTACACTTCCCCTCCACTAACAACCCCCCACCACCCCCAAAATAAGCAACACACACAAAATATTGGAGGAACTCAGAAGGTCAGGTAGCATCTATGGAAAAGGCTGAACTGTCACCCCTGTCAGTCCTGACAAAGGGTCTTGGCCCACATCATCGACTGTTTACTCTTTTCCATAGATGCTGCCTGGCTTTCTACGTACCTCCAGCATTTTGTGTGCATTGCTTGGATTTCCAGCACCTGCTGATTTTCTCTCGTTTGTGCTGCCCCAAATAAGCATTTGTTCCACACAGAGGGACAGATTGAAGCTTGGTGCACTTTCTGGGTCAGGACCACAGCCCAGAACCCTGGTCAGGCCTGAGTAACAGAACCAGGTTTACTATCACCAGTGTATGTCATGAAATTTGTTAACTTTACAGCAGCAGTACAATGAAATACTTGATAAATAAATATACAGAAAAAACTGAGTTACATTAAATATATATATATCTACTGTATGTCTTTTAAATAGTTAAGATAAGTAGAAGAGAGACACAGAAATAAAAAGAAGTTCTGAGGTGGTGATCATGGGTTCAATGTCCATTTAGAAAATGGATGCCAGATGGGTAGAAGCTGTCTCTTCAATACCTCACTATGCAGTGTTTGAGGAAAGAGGAGTGATGGTGATGTGGTGTAAGCAAATACGTTTGCAATAAATGTTTTAAAAAAAAGGTGTGTACTGAGTGTGGTTACTTTATATTCTATGAACAAAATAAATAAAATTAAATTGGGTTATTATTGTCACATCTACTGAGACAGAGTGAAAAGTTTTTGATTTGCATGTCATCCATCCTGACCATTCTATACGTAACTACAACAAAGTAGTAAAAAGATAACAGAATGTGGAATATAATCAAGTCAAGTCGCTTTTTATTGTCATTTTGACCATAAACAGCTGGTACAGTACACAGTAAAAATGAAACAACGCTCCTCCAGGACCCTGGTGCTGCATAAAACAACACAAAACTACACTAGACTATGTGAGACAACTCAAGGCTACACTAGACTACGTAAAACAACGTAAAAACTGCAGTAGACTACAGACCTGCACAGGACTACATAAAGTGCACAAAACAGTGAAGGGCAGTACAATAATTAATTAACAATAGGCACAGTAGAGGACAAATTTCAATATAATAATAAATTATGTAGATGTCATTCTAGACTCTGGGTATTGAGGAGCCTGATAGCTTGGGGGAAGAAACTGCTACATAGTCTGGTCGTGAGAGCCCAAATGCTTTGGTACCTTTTCCCAGATGGCAGAAGGGAGAAGAGTTTGTATGAGGGGTGCTTGGGGTCCTTCACAATGCTGTTAGCTTTACGGGTGCAGCGTCTGGTGTAAATGTCTGTAATGGCAGGAAGAGAGACCCCGATGATCTTCTCAGCTGACCTCACCATCCGCTGCAGAATCTTGCGATCCAAGATGGTGCTAGTTCCGAACCAGGCAGTGATGGAGCTGCTCAGGATGCTTTCGATACATCCTCTGTAGAATGTGATGAGGATGGGGGGGGGTGGGAGATGGACTTTCCTCAGCCTTCTCAGAAAGTAGAGACGCTGCTGGGCTTTCTTGGCTATGGAGCTGGTGTTGAAGGGCCAGGTGAGATTCTCCGTCAGGTGAACACCAAGAAATTTGGTGCTCCTAACGATCTCAACAGGGGGGGCCATCAATGTTCAGTGAGGTGGTCACTCCATGCTCTCCTGAAGTCAACAACCATCTCTTTTAGTTTGTTCACATTCAGAGACAGGTTGTTGGCTCTGGTTGTTGGCGTTTAGAGAGAAAGTGCAGTACACAAGAGGACAGTAAGGTGTAAGGGCCACAACAATGTAGATTAGAAGATCAAGAGTTCATCTTTAACATGAGGGGTCCATTCAACAGTCTGAGAAAAATAGGGTTGAAGCTGGCCTTGAGTCCGGTGGCGTGTGCTCACTAGCTTTTGTATCTCCTGCCAGACAGGAGAGGGGAGAAGAGGGAATGGCCAGTATGAGAATAACCACCCATTTACACTAATCCCATTTTCTTCTCCCACGTTTCCGTCAAATTCCACCCACCTACAGACTAGGGCTAATTTTCAATGGCCAATTAACCTACCGCCCTATACGTCTCTAGAGTGTGGAAGAGAACAGAGGAACCCCATGCAGTTATGGAATCGTAAAGTAATACACCATGGGAACAGGTTCTTCAGCCCATCTGATCCATGGCAACCTTCCTGCTAGTCTCAGTTGCCTGCATTCACCCCATAACCCTCCAAGAACCTCCCTTTCATGGACCAATCCAAATGCCCCTTATACGTTGCAGTTGTACTTTCCTCAACCACTTCTCCTGGTAACTCATTCCATCAACTCACATCCCTCCGTGTAAGAAAGTTACCTCTCAAGTCTCTTTTAAATCTCTCCCTTCTTACCTTGTATCTCTATCCTCTTGTTTTGGACTCCTCAACTGGAGGAAAAGACTATGACGTTCTACCTTACCTTATCCATACCTCACGTGATTTTGAAACTTCTCTGAATTCACCTACACTCTCCTACACTCCTGGGAATAAAAATCTGCCATGGCGACCTCTCCCTGTAACTCAGGCCCTCTCATCTAAGCAACATCCTTGTAAATCTCTTCTGTGCCCTCTCCAGCTTAACACTGTCTTTCCTATAGCAGGCTCACAGTACTCCAAATGCAGCCCACCAAAGGCCTATATGACCGTCACATAATGTCCCTAGTCCGGACCTCGAGTAACAGATGAAGGTCAGCATGCTAAATGCCTTCTTCACCACCGTGTCTACTTGTGTGGCCACTTTCAACAAACTGTGTGCTTGTACTCCCAGGTTCCTCTGCTCTATAACACTCAGCAGTGCCCTGCCATTCACTGCATAGGTCCTACCCTGGCTTAATTTACCAAAATGAATCACTTCATACTTACCAAAATTGAAATCCATTTTTCATTCCACATCCCATCTCCCTGACAGATCAAGTAATTCATTGTAACCTGCTTCAGACTCAACAAAACCCCTCATTTAGTACCATCAACAAACTTGCCAATTGTGCTAAGTACATTCACATCCAAGTATTTTACATACATAATGTATAACAGAGGTCACAATACTGACCCCTGGGGCAACTAGTCACGGTTATTTCAGTCAAAGAAACATAGAAGCATAGAAAATCTACAGCACAATACAGGCCCTTCAGCCCACAAAGTTGTGCCGAACACGTCCCTACCTTAGAAATTACTAGGCTTACCTATAGTCCTCTATTTTTCTAAGATCCATGTACCTATCCAAAAGTCTCTTAAAACGCTCTATCTTATCTGCCTCCACCAGCATTGCTGGCAGCCCATTCCACGCACTCACCACTCTCTGAGTGAAAAACTTACCCCTGGCATCTCTGTAGCTACTCCCCAGCATCTTAAACCTGTGTCCTCTTGTAGCAACCATTTCAGCCCTGGGAAAAAGTCTCTAACTATCCACATGATCAATGCCTCTCATCATCTTATACACCTCGATCATGTCATCTCTCATCCTCCATCGCTCCAAGGAGAAAAGGCTGAGTTCACTCAACCTATTCTCATAAGGCATGCTCCCCAATCCAGGCAACATCGTTGTAAATCTCCTCTGCACCCTTTCTACGGTTTCCACATCCTTCCTGTAGTGAGGCAACCTGAATTGAGCACAGTACTCCAAGTGGGGTCTGACCAGGATCCTATTTAGCTGCAACATTACCTCTCAGCTCCTAAATTCAATTCCACGATTGATGAAGGCCAATACACCATATGCCTTCTTAACCACAGATTCAACCTGCACAGCTGCTTTGAGCGTCCTATGGACTCGGACCCCAAGATCCCTCTGATCCTCCACACTGCCAAGAGTCTTACCATTAATACTACATTCTGTCATCATATTTGACCTACCAAAATGAACCACTTCACACTTATCTGCATTGAACTCCATGTGCCACTTCTCAGCCCAGTTTTGCATCCTATCAATGTCCCGCTGTAACCTTTGACAATCCTCCACACTATCCACAACACCTCCAACCTCTGTGTCATCAGCAAACTTACTAACCCATCCCTCCGCCTCCTCATCTAGATCATTTATAAAAATCACGAAGAGTAAGGGTCCCAGAACAGATCCCTGAGGCACTCTACTGGTGACTGACCTCCATGCAGAATATGACCTGTCCACAACCACTCTTTGCCTACTGTGGGCAAGCCAGTTCTGGATCCACAAAGTAATGTGTTGCCATGCCTCCTTACTTTCTCAATAAGCCTTGCATGGGGTACCTTAACAAATGCCTTGCTGAAATCCATATACACTACATCAACTGCTCTTCCTTCATCAATGTGTTTAATCACATCCTTAAAAATTCAATCAGGCTCTTAAGGCACAACCTGCCCTTGACAAAGCCATGCTGACTATTCCTAATCATCCTAATCAACCTTCTACCATCCCCCTCTGCTTCCTATCATCAAACCATTTCTGAAATCACTTCACTAGCTTCGCCTGAATCCCATGCAACCTAACATCCAGATCAGCCAGCCATGCAGCATCTTGTCAAAGGCCTTACTAAAGTCCAAATAGACAATATCCATGGCTCTGCCTTCGTCTATCTGCTTAGTTACTGTACCTCTTCAAAAACGTGACCTCCCACACTCAAACCATGCTGATTAATCCTGATCAGGCCTTGATTATTGAAGTGATAATAGATCTTGTCCATCAGAATTCCCTCCAGTAATGTCTCTACATCTGGAGTCAGATTCACCAGCCTGTAGGTCCTTAGCCTATCTTCCTTGAATGATGAGACATTTTCCACTCTCCAATCTTCATGAACTTCACCAGTGCTAACAGCAAAGCAAATAACTCTACAAGGGGCTCCACAATTTCTTCCCTTGCCTCCATTAAGGTACATTTGGTCAGGACCTGTAGATTTGCCCATCTTAATGCTGCAAATACCTCCTTTATCATTATATACAAATGTTCCAAGACTTCACTACTTTTACCCTAATTTATTTACATCTATAATATAAAGAGGAAAAACAGGCATTAAAAATCCTTTGTGGCTCCATAGATAAACAGCCCTGATGGTCTTTAAGAGGACTTACTCTCTCCCTGGTCACCCTTTTGCCATTAATATAACTGAAGAACCTTTAGATATTATCTTTAGCACTGTCTGCCAAATCTATCTCAAACCCTCACTTTGCTCTCCTGATTTGTTCCATGTGGATTTGTGCCCTGTGTTCAGTGAAGCAAAAAAGATCGTTTGAAAGTCTCTTGGTTCCTCTAGGCTCACAGGGGTTCAGAGCCTTATCCTGTTTGATATGTGAGCACCACCAAATTTTCATGGCAGCCCCTTTTAATGTTTCTTGATTATGAGTGCTGCAAGTTTGGCATATTCTGGAACTTTCTATACACATTGTTGAAGACCAGGAAGCAGTTATTCAAAACACATAATCCTCAAAGCAAAAATTATTTTTAACAATCAATATTTGACTACTTCCCCTTTCTAAAATGAAAGGCTAACTGATTTAACACAGTTATAAATCTTATAAATTGAAACTGACACATTCTCTGATAACACTATGATAATTCTAGTGTCACTTCATCTGAACCCAGGGATCTACCAGATCATTAGGTTGCCTGGTCATTTATCTCATTGCTGTACATAAGAGCTTCTTGGACACAATTTGGCTGCTACGCTTTCACTTTGAAGGTAGTTCCTGAGTTGGAAAATGGCCTGGATTTGTCCCCCACAATAGAAACACAAGCTTGGTTCAAAATGGCCAGCTGGAAAGCTGCAAAGCCATTTGGGGTGGACTGTCATTCAGTCTGGTTGATGGGATTGATGGCTTTAGGCCACATTTATGGGTGATATGAAGATAAGTGGAGCAGCAGGAAGTTTTGAGGAAGCAGGGAGGCTACAGATTAGGGAAATAGGCAAAGAAGTGGCAGATGGAGTATAGTGTCGGGAAGTGTATGGTCATGCACTTTGGTAAAAGAAATAAAAGCTTAGAGTATTTTCTAAATGAAAAGAAAATTCAGAAATCTGAGGTTCAAAGGGACTTGGAGGATTCTTGCAGGATTCCCCAAAGGTTAATGTGCAGGTTGATCCAGTGGTGAGGAAGGCAAATGTGATTTTGAAAGGACTACAAATAAAAGTAAAGATGTAATGTTGAGGCTTCATATGGCACTGGTGAGGCCTTGCTTGGAGTACTGTGGGAAGTTTTGGGCACCTTGTCTAAGAGAAGATGTGCTGACATTGGAGAGGATTCAAAGGAGGTTCACAAAATTGATTCCGGGATTGAAAGGCTTATCATATGCAGAGCGTTTGATGGCTCTGGAACTTTACTCACTGAAATTCAGAAGATTGAGGGGGGATTTCATTGAGACCTATTAAATGTTGAAAGGCCTCAAAAGAGTTGATGTGGAACAGATGTTTCTTATAGTGGGGGTGTCTAAGACCAGAGGACACAGCCTCAGAATAGAGGGACCTTCTTTTAGAATGGAGAAGAGGAAGAATTTCATTAGCCAAAGAGTGGTGACTCTATGGAATTTGTTGCCACAGGTGGCAGTGGAAGCAGAGGTTGATATATTCTTGATTAGTCAGGGCATGTAGGGACACAGGGAGACGAAGAATGGGGCTGAGAGCAAAATGGATCAGCCATGATGAAATGACAGAGCAGACTCAATGAGCCAAATGGCCTAATTCTGCTCCCATATCTTATGGTCTTCTGGTCTTACGCTACAGACTTCCCCTGCAGCAATGCCAATGAGTCCATTCACTCAGCACTAAGCACAGCTCAGACCATAACCAGGAGGACAAGCTGATGGTTCAGCAGTTCAGGCGAGCTTTACCTTTCTAGGGAAGATCTGATTTTTCAGCTAAAAATTCAATATCCTTTCTGCTGCTGACTGGAAGGTACTGAGAAAAAATGTGGGGCAAGTCGCAGTTCACAGAAGAAAGGAAATACAAATATATACAAAATCTAAAATACCAGTGTATTCCCTGGCCAGTTCCTCCTGCTTGAGCAATGCCAATTACAGCAGATTCTCACTACACTCAAACAGTGTGTCAAGACTGGGACAGTACATCGTGCACAGTTGGTGAAAATAATAAGGTCCATTCATTCCTCCAGTGTATCCACAAAACTGTCAATGGAGTGTGGGAATACTGTGCTTCACTTATCATTTACAGCCTTTGTCATCTAGCCTTCCCACAGTGTGTTGGGGAACTGGGGTCTGCAGGCTGCTGACATTGTATGTAGGTACCGGATTTCAGGATCTCTCACAGTGTGTGCAGATCATGCAGTCACAGCACAAAAGGATGACGTTCAGCCTTTGACGTCCACGTCAGCTCTCTCCTGGAACAACTCTGTCATTCCACCACCACTCCATTCCCCACTAGTCCTTTCTTCTTCACCCTTTTTTCGTCCAATTCCCTATTGAAGGACACAATGGAACCTATCTCCTCCACTCCTGCAGGATGTTCATTCCAGATCCCAAATCATGGGCAGTATAAGCAAAAGATTTTCCTCATCTACTCTTTATTCCATCCCCTTTACATAATGCCTGTGATCTCTCATTTGTAACCCCCTGACCCACAGGAAATATTGTTGTTGTCTCAAGAACACCAGCATTGAAAGAATGTTGATGTCCCTGTGACAACCACAATATTCTGAGAATATGGCATACCGACAGAAGCAGAAGGACGTCCACTGCCTCTGGGCTGCCCTGAGTCCCATCATGATCAATATTGTGAAGGGATTCTTGGCTTCTGTACCACATTTGATGAGACTGACAAGGAGATCTTACTAACCACACCATACAGCAATCGTGAATCAGAAGCTACTCTACGGGCTCAGATGAAAGAAAATGCTGCTACAGATACCTAAAGACCAAGTTTGGATACAAGGGACCCAAAAAACAGGTGGTAGGTGGAGGTTCAGCAGCTTGCTTATAGCTATGACATGCATATTTCTTCAGCACTATCCAGGCCCAAACACCCAGAGGCCAGTCCCACTGAGGGCCATACATAATGGTGAACCTATCAAGAACTGAGAAGTGGGAGGGGGCTCTAGGAGGAGCACTCTGAAGAGTTTCACAACATTGTCGTAAGGGTCCTGGATTCCATCCTACAGCAATCTGTCCCATACAGCCTTGTAGCCACCTCTGACTAACAAAACCATATCTCAGCTACAAGCTAACAAGGCCTGATATAATGTCTTGGTATGCAGCCTTGCAGGTCTTTAATCTAGTCTCTTCCTAGTCATTCTCTTACTATGAACATCACTGAAGAACCTTTAGGGAATACCTTTAGCTCTGCCTGCCCAATACACCTCTTCACTACTATTATAAGATTGTTACATAATTCCCTAACATAATTTGGACCCTTGACCCCACAATGATCTTGTTTACCTGAACTGGACTTTACCTGTAGTGGTTATACTTCATTCTGCATTGTTACTATTTAACCTTGTTCTACCTCAAAGCTCAGTGTAATGTCTGGAAGTGTATGAACAGAATGTGAGGAAAGCTTTTGCCTGTATCTCAGTACATAAGACAATCATAAATCAATTCCAATTCCAATTCTCTGAAGTAGACTGCTACTGTTTCATACCTCAGCAGTGAATGATTTCAGTCGCAAATTTACAGCCTCATCTCCTAGGAAGAGGAAGTGGATCATTTCCACCTTCAGGAAGGAGAAGACACTATTTCCCATAGGCACAGAGTAAGCTTTCTGTTCTGGGCCACAGGTGTAGCACTTTCCAGGATCAAGCTCAACCTTCCTGTCCCAGAGTCAGCGTGAGGAGCCCATCCGTCAGAGACGTTGTGGACAAGATCTTCACATACAACTGCAGCAAGGGAAGTACAGGAAAATGTGAATGGTTTTAGCTTACTAAAGTTATCAGCTGGCAATACAGAAATAGAATCAGGTTATTATAACTGACATATGATGTGAAATTTATTATTTTGTGGCAGCAGTGCAGTACGAGATGTAAGAGTGACTACAAGTAGCAAATAAAGAAAGGAACAAACTAATAAGTAAACAGCATGAAAGAGGAATAGTGAGGTAGTGGTCATGTGTCATGGGCCATTCAGAAATCTGATGGTGGACGGGAAGAAGTTGTTCCTAAAACACTGAGTGAGAGTCTTAAGGCTTCGGTATCTCCTCTCCGGTGTCTATATTTATTTCAGATTACCAGCATCTGCATTTTTTGTTGTGCACAGTATCCTGAGTCGAGCCTTGTGTTGGGACTGGAAGGACTCCCTGCTGGGTCAGATCCTGATTTTGACCAGTATAGATGGTCAGATGGAGGCTCAGGCAGAATGTATTCATTTGCAGCCTCTCCTTGCTGGCAGTTGAGCTCCATCCGGAGGGAAATGTACACCGAGTGCTGTCAAGGGCCAGCTTCAGCTTCTGACTCGCACCAGGTCCCTTCTCCTGTCTGCCTTCGCTCTCTGCTGTATCATGACTGCACATCCAGCACTGGTTTCCATTTAAGATGTTACTGTTCTTCTTACATAGGTCACTGTGTGATCATACTTTATTTTTTAATCACGTCCAGTGCCTGGCTTCCGCTGACTCAGCACCTCTCCAACTTCCACCTTAAATGTCATCTCTCTGTGAGTGGTGTCCTTCACTCTGAGTCCTGGACACATTTCCCTGCAGCTTTCCACTTCTCTGAAATGATTCTTTAAACAGACACTCAAGATTCTGTAGATGCATGAAATCTTGAGCAACACATACAAAATGCTGGAGGAACTCAGTCAGTCATGCAGCATCTATGGAAGAAAATAAACAGTTGACGTTTTAGGCTGAGACCCTTCATCATGTCAGCCCAAACCATTTCCCTGCATAGATGCTGCCTGACCAGCAATTTGTGTGTCTTGCTACTTAACACACATGGGTCTACTGATCTAATATTTCCATCTTTGAGTCAACAACTGCTTCTCTAGCAGCTTTCACTGAGAGGTCTTAGGCCACTTTTCAAGTCAAAGGGCTTCATACAAGTGCAGTTCATTAGTTTCCCAGTGTCTTTTTCTGCTGTCGATTCACTGTGACATAGACTAAAATCATATCATGTTTTCAGCTTGTGGTTTTACTGGTGCATTTTTGACAACACATTAATCTTTACACCTTGTGTCCTACCACAGTCACTGCGGTTCTCAGCTTTATCAGATTGACTTGGTTTGCTTGATATCTGAGGACCAAATAAGGTGCAAGAGGAAAAAACCCAGAATTCAACAAGGCCCCAGTCCCTCACTCTCTCCTTAAATGCATGGTGTAGGATATTTAATATTTCTGTAATATCTGACTAATATTGTAAATATGTTGTTTGATTAAGCATTCTCTGTTTGTTTACATAATCTATTATGGGTTATACAGTATGTAAGAAGTATGTGAATGACATACGTCATTACACCACCACATCACCTCACTAAAGAAGGGGAAAGAATATCCTGCCTCCTGTATTTCTCTTTTGATTAGTTTCTGGAGTTAAAAAACATAACAGTTATGACAAGAAAGTTTTAAAACGAACTAGAGATGACTATCTACCACTTGAAACACAACATGTTTTTCTTCAGAAGGGGAGAGAGATGTTCGAGTTTAAAAAAGGCAACAAACAGACAAAATTAACAAACAACAAGTGCAGCCAAAGGTTCATAAACAGTGAGTACTAGGTGACAACAATAATATATTTTAAAAAGCAGAAATGGCTGATAATGTAGGAAAGAAAGATACATTCATTTGCACAGCAGATAACTGGAAGATGTATACTGAACAAATTGAGCAATATTTTGAAGTAAGTTAAATAGTTGATGAAAAGTGAGTGCCAGTGTTGCTGAGTGTAAAGAGCGGAAAAGCATACAGTTTGCTTAGAAGTTTAACTGCTCCAACCAAACCAGCTGAAATGAGCTTTGCTGATACTGTGAATGTAATGTAGGACTATTTGAAACCAAAACCATTGTTGATCGCAGAATGCTTTAGGTTTTATAAGCACAATGAAAAGGAAGAACAGTCTATTTCAGCGTACATGGCTGAATTGAAGAAATTGTCCGGGCATTGTTAGTCCAGTGATGGGATTAATGATACACTGAGAGATTGTTTGGTTGTGGAATCTTATAAGCAATCATTCACAAATAGTTCCTAACTGAACCACAACTCACATTTAAAAGAACAGTAAAAGTTACTGTATCAATGGAAACAGCAGCCAGAGATGCAACTGAGTTGCAGTCAGGAATAAAAGTGTGTAAACAAAATTGCAAAGTCTAAACAGAAACCTGCCTGGCCAAACAAATTGTGTTACTGTTGTGGCAGGAGCTCACATACACCAGACTAAAGGCGAAACTTCCAGAAAATGCAATAAAGTAGGGCTCATTCAAAGAGCATGTCAGGCAGACAAAAATAAATGGACTGCACAGGGAAGAAAAAATTAGTTTGAATGGTATTTTCAAGATACTAAACTGAAGCCTGCAGATACCCAACTAAGAACTTATACTGGAGAAAAGATAAGTACTGAGGGAACAACATTTGTAACATTGAAATACAACAACCAACAAGCTACATTTGGTTGTGTGTGGTAAAAACAGAAGGGCCAATATTGTGGGATGTGATTGGCTCAAACAACTACAACTTGATTGGAGATTCGTCCACTATTTGCATGCCACATCTCCTGCAATAGAATCAACTGAAAGCAAATTAAGACAGCTACTGGATGATGCCACAGCAGTGTTCAAGGATGTCATTGGAAAACTCAAACATATGAAGGGTAAAATAATGTTAAATGAAAATGCCACACCCAAGTTTTACCAAGCTCAGCCGGTTCCTTATACCATGTATGTTAAAGTAGCCGGTGAGTTAGATCACAAGGAAGCTGAAGGATTTTTTTTTTGCAAGGTTCAGTGCAATGCCAGTGGTCCCAGCAGCTAAAAAGGATCTGTGGTGATTTTAAGGTCACCACCAACCCAGTACTGAAAGCGAATCAATATCCTTTGCCCAGATACCTTTGCAAACCTTTCTGGAGGGAAACCTTTTACCAAAGTGGACTTAGCTGAAGCACGCCTACAGATGGAGATGGAAGAACAGTCCAATGTGTTTCTCACCATAAGGGGCTTTATCATTATAATAGGTTTATTTCTGGAATAGCACCTGCACCTGCACTCTGGCAGAAAGCTATGGACCAGGAGTTGCAAGGCTGCCCAGGCACTCAGGGTTACCTGGGTGACATCATTGTTACCAGTGAGGATGACAAGCATCATCCCCAAAATCTGAGGATGGTGTTAAAAAGTTTAAGGAGGTTATGGACTCAGAGCACAATGCTACCAGTGTGAATTCTTCTGGATACACATCACTTACTATGGTCACACTGTTAGTGCACAAGCATTTACACAAGAACCTGAGAAAATTCAATTAGTAGTGCATGCCCCAAGGCCAAAGAATGCTTCATACTTGTGGTCATTTTTAGGATTTGTCAATTACTATAACAAGTTCCTTCCAAACCTGGCTACTGCGCTCCATGGTTTGAATCCGTTACTACAGATTGGGAAGAAATGGTAATGGACAAAGTAGTGTGAGGTGGCTTTCCAAAAGGCAAAGGAGATGGTGATGTCAGACACTGTACCCACACATTATGATTGACATCATTGGTGAAGCTTGCCTGTGCCTGAGTTTTTCAAAGCCTTACGGTATCGGTGCAGTCATGTCACATGTTATGAGTGATGGAAGTGAATGCCCCATAGTCTTTGCATCATGCTCCCTCACACTGCTAAGAAAAATTATGCACAGAGACAGCGAGACCTTGTCTGGCTTGGATTGTAAAACATTTCAACTAGAACTTGTATGGGAGAGGGTTTACCCTCATAACTAGACATCAAGCTCTAGTGTCCATTTTCAATCCACAGAAGGATGTTCAGCTAACTGCAGCAGCATGATTGCAGAGATGGGCTCTGTTTCTTGGAGGACTCAATTCAAAGACCAAATTCAAGAGGACAACTAAACATGGAAATGTGGGTGGATTGTACCGTTTACCCTTGGAGGAAATACCTGAAAATTTTAAGAAAGAAGATACTCCTCTTGACATATTCTCCCTAATGCAAACCGAAAGTCTCCCTATTACAGCAGAAAATATCCAAAGGAAAAGAACCATCACTGGAAATCTAAAATGTCTACATGGCAACCTAAAATGGCTGGAATTCCAGTTTCCCCATTCTTACCAGCACCCGGATGAATTTGCCCTTATTGCAAATGGTTGCACCATCCAAGCTGAGAGTTAAAGTGTTGGAGGAGCTACATACTGGTCATCTAGGCATGGTCAAAATGAAAACGATGGCTTCAAGCTTTGCTTGGTGGCCTGAGACAGATCAGCAGATCAAGCAGCTTGCCATGCACTGTTCAGGATGCCAACTCAACCAGATGTGCCTCTTCATCAAGTTGATTGGTGAAAGAGATAAAGGGTTGGAGAAGGGAGAATCTGATAGGAGAGGGTAGAAGACCATGGAAGAAAGAAAGAAGACATATTACATCTGCATGATAACATTCAACTTTAAATGTTTTGGCTGAAAGGTTTGTTCAGAGTCTAAAGAATGCACTGTGAGCAATGTCAGCAGAACACTCTGCATGGACACTATCAGAAACTCACCAATTTCCTCCTTGAATATGGCAATGCAGTAACAACTCACCTTCCTGGGTCATCCATTGTGCTCCTGAGACCCAGTCTCAGAAGGAGAAATTAGGACAAACAGCTGAGACAAATTGAAGGCTCCTTACACGGTCCAGGTGAGGAACTACAGAGGTGATCAAAATGGATACTTGGAAAGATTAAGAGCAGAACTGGACCCTCTCCTACATTGTGGAGATTGCACCTGATGTCATCTGGTGTATGTAATGACTAGAGAGCATTACGTTACATATTTGAGTCAAAATGCAATCTTTATTGGGTTGGAGTTTATAACTAAGCAGGGAGGAGTGTTGTGTATTTAACCTTTCAGTAATATCTGTAAACATAATGTTTGATTAAGCATTGTTTATTTGTTTACATAATTCATTATATATGGGTTATATATAAGTGAATGCATACATTATTACATCACCAAGTCATATGTGCGCACCTCACTGGAAAAAAAAAAGAATTTCACAGTTCCTGTGTTTTTCTTTCAATTAGTTTCTGGAGTTACAAAATCATAATACCTAGCTTTTTTCGCAATGCCTCCATTGCCCTACCACTCTCAGCTGGCATTGCTTCTCATTTCTCTCACCCACCATAACCTCTGGTATTCCCCACAGATATGCCCTCGGCCATGCTAAATGTGATGCCCTCGGGGAAAACTTTCAAAAACAGCATTGGTTCCCAAAGCTATCTCCAGTGAATCTCTATGTCTCAAAGGTTCATTCATTATCAAAGCATCTATCCATATTCAACTCTGAAATTTGTCTTCTCCAGGTAGTCATGAAACAAAAAAATACATGAAAGTAATTCAGAGAAAAACATCAGTCCCACCTCCCTACTACACAAAAAAGAATGGCATCTTGATCATCAAACCCCCCAATCCCTCCATCCCCACACAAAATAGAACAGGAACTTTGACCCCCAAAAAATGAACCCTCCCTGCACAAAAAAAACTAACAGAACACAGGAGAACATCAATCCACAAACACCTTCCCTCACACAACAAAACAGAAAAGGAACAGGCATTCAAAAGCACAGAATATAAAAACCATGTCTGAAAAAGTCCACAATCCATAAATTCAGTAGTCCAATCCATAAAAGCAGTACCACGATCCCATCCTCCAATATCACCGACATTCATCGACAGAGGGATCACCAACATGAGGCAGAGAAGCCTACCTGCCTGCCACAGTGAGACACACAGTGATTGGCTGCTCATAGATCCCTTCTCCAGCAGCAATCAAAAGGAAGGCAGTCATCACTGAACTCTTACTCGCCTTCTGCATTCGTCTCAATGCCTCAATCTTCTTCAAAGCTTTAATTGCTGATTAATGGATGCTTTAATCAGCAAAAATGGAGTCGTACACGGTCTTGCACCCTGCCTCGAAGCTTCTTCACTTCGAGACTGTCCAAGTACGCACTTGCTTCCAGAATCTTCTCAGAGATAGCAAAGTGCTGGATCATTCAGTCAATCGCCAGACTGTAAACTGCAGGCTCTAACAGTCACAGAAACACATTAAAGGTGAAAAACAGACATAGAATAAATAAAAAGAGATATTCTTGTGGGCTATCTGGAAGATGTCGACCGAGGGGGCGCTGTTCGCTAGCATCATATTGATCGGAAGATCTCCCACCAACTCTCTGGCTCCACAAATTACTTGACTTCTTGTTCAGTTTCTGGTTCCTTAATCTACGCAATTTTTAGCACCTAGTGATCTCTGCCAAACACACCATTACCTTCTACCCACTAGCTGCCCTTTATCTGAGTGACTTGCCATCTCAGGAAGATGTTTATAGGTCAACCACGTGGTATGGGTCTGGAGCCACAGGAAGATAGACAGGCCAGACAACAGTGAGCACAGATGATTTCCTACCATTAAGGACATCAGTGAACCAACTGAGTGTTTAATGACAATCGAATAATTCTCAGTCACCACTGACCACAATAATTTTCTTTTAAATTTCAAATTATTAACTGAATTTAATTTGCACAGCCATCATGATGGGACTTGTGACTGGGTCATTGGTCTGGGACCCTGGGTTAATAGGTTGTTAATCTGTTCACTTAACCACTGCTTAGTGCTAGGTCAGTAGAGCTTTCTAAAATGGCGGTACTGGTTCTTCATTTTCATTTGTGGGAGCGGAGATGGAGTCATTTAAGTCTGATTGCAAAAGGAGTCATTACTTTAGTGTAGCAACATGCTAGGGGCAGAAAACTGGTTCTGTGCTGCCAGCCCTGCTGGAGCATGGATGGTCACTGATGGGCTCTGTGCCAGGAGTTCCACTACACCAAAGGAAAATGTCAAGAGACTTGGCTTTGCATTTTTTTTTTGTCTGTGTGTGTGCAGGGAACTCAAACATACACTTTCATAATCTGAATAGTTCAGTCTGAATTCCGCCAACACTCCTTTCTCCAATTAGAGTTGCTCACCTCTTTCTGTAACGTGCTCAGATGCTATAAAAACAGAAATTGGAACTATAAAATCCTTCAAGTGCATTTGAAAGAAGCTGTGTCCTGGACTGGCTGACGATATTTTGACAGCTGGCCTTGTTTAGACAGGCCTCTGTGTCTATGCGAACACTGTGGTTAGCTGGGGCTTTCTGGAGGACATTTTGGCTGGTGCCCACTGGTGAGAATCTGTCCAGCATCTGAAGGCAACTGACTGTGATTCTGATTTGAGCTTGAACGAGAGATAAATGTTCTTGACTCTCAATACAATCACTTGGGGAAAACTTACGGGCATATTATGAAAGAGTTTGAAACCTGGCAATGATACTGTGGCTACACTTCTCTCGCTGCACTAATTCGGGATTTAGGTCTTGAAAGCTTTCTTCATGGTGGTCAGGTGAATTATCCTGTCCAGCTTTTAAGTTCTAATTATACCAAGAAATCTTTATAATAATATTTCATACTTCCTGATAGGGATTGGGAAATATTCCATCCCTTCAGTAAGTTCTTGGTTTTTCTGCTCTCTTTTTTTTGTCAACTTTGAACCGTTGCCAGTGTAATTCTCTGGGGCCAAGCTGCCTCTAGCTGGTGGTTCTCAGAGAATCTTTGAGCCTCTGTTACGTGTGAGCAGGAAACAGGCCCAAGTCAGTTTCCTGAGCTGTGAAAAATAGAGGAAACGCACTAATGAGCAAGGAGCTCTTGGTTAAAAATAACCCAGGTATATAAGGGCTGTAGAGAATCCCCTTTCGCACATACACTCCGCAGAGTGAGGACTGAGCCACTGGCCCTAGCTGCTCCACTCACACTTGTTGACTGCTCAGAGTTTTGCCCAAGAACTTAAAATTCCTCCTCGTCCTCGACCACCTTCTCAGCTCTATCATAGATCGGACAGTTTGCTTATGAAAAGAACTTTGTTGAACATATTAAAAAAAGAAAAAGAAGTCACACTCCCTAAACCCATAACTTATTCTTGCCCTGTTGAAACATAGGCAAGATTATAAAGGCAAAAATAAACAGGACCAGGAGTAGGCCACTCGGTCCCTCAAGATGGCCCTGCCATTCAATATGATCATTTCTGATTGCCATTTCCATGAAGTCCACAGTTCCCTGATGTTGCAAAAAAAATTATAAAATCCACTTTAAACCCCCACCCTTCCCCTCCCCCCAGTGATCCAACCTCTACAATCCTCTGGGGTAGAAAATTCCAGAGATTCACTGCTCTCTGCCCACTCACTTCAGTCTGAAATGGCCAGTCTCTTATCTTGTAAGTACATCAGCTCACTCAAGACTTCACCACTATTGTAAATATCTTCACATCTACACTGCTGTGCCATCTAAGGACCTTTATCATTTTGACAACATCATCCCTCATCTTTCTAACCTACAAAGAATATTGAATATACCAGGAAAGATATCTCACCCCGGGAACTGGCCGACAGGCCTCCTGGAACTACCCGTAGCAAACAGTGTCCTCATTTAGGAGTATTGACTACCAGATAAATTTGCCAGACATAATACTCTGATCTGTTGCAAAATATTTTGCAGTCACAAATGGGTCCTCAGTTTAATGACATCTTGGAGAGGTCTCGTGCTCAACACCACACCAGGGCCTGAACACAACCTCCTGACTTGACAGGTCCTACAG
The DNA here is from genome assembly GCF_030144855.1 of Hypanus sabinus. NCBI lineage: Eukaryota > Metazoa > Chordata > Chondrichthyes > Myliobatiformes > Dasyatidae > Hypanus > Hypanus sabinus. The sequence continues at coordinate 49,087,357 of NC_082721.1, forward strand.
GGTAAGACCTTGCATGGCAGCTTTGCTGCACCTGTACGCACTGACATCTCCATGAGTCACTCCCACAGATCAGTCCAAGTGGGTCTGTGCAATGACGATGGGATCACCGTTCACCATGGGTGCTAAGTGAGGCATTACACAGTAAAGGAAAACTCCATACTCATCAATAACTCGGTGGTGTTTAGTTAATGCAGAAGTCAGTCTGTGTAAATAAGAAACAAAATCTACTTCCTACCATGTTCTCCACTACTGAATGTCCAAATAAGTGTATAAAATAAAAGCACTTTAACAAACCATTCAGCCCTTCTGTTGTCTGCTATCTCTATTTATCTATAGTAAAACCTAGTGTCCCCTTCCTCCCAGTGGCCCTCTGAATGAGTCCATGTCATTCAGTCTACCACTGCCACTGGGAGTGGGCTCCCCTGCAACCTCCAACAGTGCCGGTGCTTTGGGGAAAGGAATATCAACCGATATCCCCCAGAAACTCTGACAATCACTGGCCACATCACGGATGAGGTGGAAGGATATACTTCAAACCCCTGAGGGAAAAATTCAGGGGGTGTTGAGGCACTAATGAGAGAAGGGAAGGAACAGTGATGGTATTCAATCCACACTGAAGCATCTCTCCTTAAGCCTATCTGAGTGCCAACTCCAATGTACTCTTGGAATTTACCCACTTCGAAGCTACTATTGGTCTGTTTTTAGACACACACCCTTCCTCAGCCAATGGAAAGAGGACTTCCTTTTCAATAGTGGATTGGATTAGAATTGACTCACTCTGTCATTTTTCGCCACTTCCGAAAGTTTCATGTTTAAATTCCATTTTCTCCCAATTAGACAAGAGTTCCCATTGTATAGTTCCCTTGTCAAAGCAATTAATTGCCCTCTTCTTTATGCCTGCATCCAATTCCCAGGAATTGCTTGCTTCATTCTGATGGCTTGCAATTCCCATTTGTTGACTAATGCTTCTATCCCTGACTCCAATGTCCCTGGATTTGTCCCAGTGGTCAGACACAAATGTTCTGGGAAGCAGACCTGGCCTCCTCAGCACAAATTGCCAATTCCTCCACTTTAGCTCTATGTACAAAGGCCCAACTGTTCCCCAGTCCCCCAACCCCATTTCACCAGAGCTAAAAGGTCCATCTGACTAATACAGAGTGACACATCCTGCGTCCAGTGTGATGAACATGCTAACCAGGCCCTGCTGTCATTCACCCCAATAACCTAACACTATCACTGACCCTAAACCATATCGACAAGTGGATCCAATGATGAGTCTAAAATCAAGCTTGAGTGGAGTGTTTGCCTTGGTGGAGGATGCACTAGAAGTTCATTATCCAATAAAATAAAGAATTTGAACAATCCATAAATCAAATTGTTTTTCAAGACTTCTGGGAAACATGAAGCCAATTTGCCCTGAGTGCGGACCAGCCATGCCCAGGTCTCAGAGACTCAGGAAGGAGCATTGACACAGGAGCAACAGAGAAGAAGCTGGAAGAACTCATGGGGTCATGCAGCATCTGAGCAGGGAAATGCATGCTTAATGTTTCAGCCTGAGGCCCTTCATTGGGATTCTGTCCCAGGAATCTCAAACAGGCCCTACTGACAAAGTTGCTGCTTGTTGTTCACAAGTACAGCCCTGCAGAATTTCTTCCTCAACTCACAGGAGTGGAGCTTGAACTCTGATGCACCATCAATAACTCACTCTGAGACGTAAAGGCAAGATATCGGCTTTTATCGACTGGAAGAAGGAACAAGCAGTGGTTGACCACCATACTACATCCTGGAGACTGAGAGGCCGGGCTCAGACCTCAATAACCTTTATACCGGGGTCTGTGGGAGGAGCCACAGGAGCAGTCAGCAGGGGGCGTGTCCAGACAGGTATATGTAGTTCACCACAAACTTATGGCTTCCTGGAGGCAAATATTGTCTAATCAGAGCCACCCCAATGCCACATGGACACTGTACTTGTATAGCTCCCAGCAGGTGGGTACAATCAGCACAAAGCCACCTTCAGGAATCTAAAATCCAGGTTAGTTTGAAATTAACATCTAAAGACAATTCTTCCTTAAAGAATCTCTCAAGCTGCTCAAATTTACCAGCCACGACACCTCTTCACATTGTCTGGTGTGTTTGAAGCTCTGGCAGTGAGACAGTCTGTTCCCTGAAACAGCCAACCAAACCTCAATGAAAAGTGAGACACTGTGTAATGCCAGCTACTTGGTCAAACATCCATCTCAGGACAAAAGCATGTGCAGCATGATCATATTTCCACAAATAGCTGCCAATTTCAGGATTCTGTTTCAAACATAATTTTATTAGTCAGAAAGCATGCAACGTTTGTACTTTTACTGATTGTTTTCTTCCAATGACTAAGTCAGGGTCTAAGGCAAAAGTCAAATGTCAGTGCAAGTCAACAAGTCAGCAAACTAACATGTACATTTATATAGCACCTGTCCCAAATTACTTCAAAAGACAAACTCAGGTAATGTCCAGAAGAAGAAACAAGGTTTCCTTTGCGGGTGGGTGGTGGAGAGGAGCGAGGGCACCAGACAGACAGGCAACACACCCCAGTGTGGTACCTCATTGTAATAGCCTAATCTGAATTTAACAGTTGCTAAATAAGATTTGCAGAAAACTCACAATGACAAGGAGGTGGTTATTGACTGCACAATGTTGAAGCCTTTTCCAGTCTGAAATTCCACCCCAAACCTTCAATAGGGCTCATTGCACTGGCTGCTTCATTCAGAGTAAAACTCCTCTAAATGAGATCAGTAGCGCAATAGCCAGTATCCCGACTCTTTGCATTATTGTCTGGTATGGCAGTTCGAACGTATAGCTAAGTAAGCAGCTGCAGAGAATACTGGACTCAACCCAATACATGACAGGTTTCATTCCTCTCTACCATCAGTAGCATCTACATGAAGCATTGCTGCATCATCCATCTTCAAAAATCCCTACCATCTGGGCCATGCCATCTTCTCCCAGCTACCATTAGACAGGAGGTACAGAAGCTGGAGGTCCCATACCACTAGTTTCGGGAATAACTACTTTCCCTCAACCATTTGCTTCTTAAACCAACTTGCACAACCCTAACCACTACCTCAATATAGTGACAGTATACTGTCTTCAACCTCTTTGCTCTACAACGGACCTCATTTTTTTGGTTTAAATTGTGTTCTTTCTTGTATAATTTTGTTTAATTTATGTCTTTCTTGTGAATATTGTATGTCTGCTGCTATGTGCCTGCAATTCTGCTGTAAGTTAAGTTTTTCATTGCACCTGTGCATACATGAACTTTTGCATATGCCAATAAACTCCATCAAATCAACTTTACCTCACTGGGATTCTCACCCTTCCCATCATACAAATATACAAAATAGGAGCAGGAGGAGGTCTCTCTGCCTCCCAAGCCTGCTCTGTCATTTAATACAATCATAGTTGAACCAAATATAGCTTCAACCCTGAATTCTTGCTGACCTACACTAACCTTTGATCCTTCCTTTTCACCAGTCCATCTAACTCTGCCTTAAGAATATCCAAAAACCACTCATAGTAGCTTGCTTTCCTAATCTCTTGCCTTTCATGATTCTTACACTGGAGCATTCAGATCCTCTGCATCAGAGCTAGGCAATTTTCTCACACTATACATAATGAGTTATTTTTACTCTGCCAGCTAAAATAGACAGTTTTACGTTTTACCATATTACTCCATATTTGCCAGACCTTTGTCCTCTCACTTAGCCTATCTATGTGCCTCTTTACAACCAACTTCCTTAACCAATTTCATGACATCAGCAAATTCAGCAAGTGTGACTTTGGTACATTTGCCTAAGTTATTCACGTGAATTGTAAAATCTTGAGACCCCAGAAAAAGTCCCTATAGCACACACTCAACACATATTGACCAGTAAAAGACCCCTTTTCGTCTGCTTTCTGTTAATCAGATAACCTTCTGTCCAATACCCATTTATCGTCTTCTACACTGGAAGATTTTTTTCTCTGCCGTAACCTTTGATGTGGCCCTTATTATCTGCCTCCTCGAAATCTAAGTGCACCCACAAGTTCCCCTTTATCCACAGCACATTTTACTTCGAGAAACTTTAAACAACTGGTCAAACATTATTTCCCTTTCACAAAAGTGTGGTCAGCTACTTCGAACTTTCTGAATGCCAGGTTATATACAATACCTTAGTAATTGCTATAATATTTCCCCTCAGACAGAGATTAAATTTGCAATTCCTGTCTCTTTTTGAATAAGAGAGTTAAGTTTGCTTCTTTTCAATTTAATCCAACCTTCCTGAAAGCAGGGAATTTTGGAACTGTTTTAAACCCTAGAATGAAGCCGATCTGGAGCCAAGGACTTGACAGGCTGCTGCTCCAACGTTTACACAATGCCACTGCCCTGGTGATTGTAATTTTCAGAGTTCTTCCTTCCCTTCCAGTTCCTGAGTTACAACCATTCTGCGGTGTTACTCGTGTCATCCGAAGTCAAGAGTGCTGCCCTGTTTAATTCATCTGTCTTCACCTTGTTAAGTCCCGAGTTTCACTTTCCTTTGGACCAATGTTCCTACCGATTTTTATATTTCTGGCTAGCTTCATTTTATACTTTAATTTTAGCTTCTTCATTAAACTTTCCATCAAATTTTGCTATGTTTATTTTATTCTATCCAATCTCCTTTACTTTGTAACTTTTTTAGTTAACCACAGATTTTGGGACCACACCTTGGATTTTTTCTTTCTCGCTGGAATGTTTCTATTCCGGACTTTTTGGAAGATTCTATTAAATGTTTACCATTACATTCTGATTGATCAATCCCTTAATGTAATACAACACTTCACTTCAGCTGGTTCTGGTTTGACAGAATAACTGCCCTTATTTAAGCTTAAGGGACTACTCATGGACATACTCTTCTCTCCCTCAAGCTGAATATAAAATTCAAGTGTACTAACGTTCAAAGTTCAAAGTAAATTTTATTATCCAAGTACATATCTGTCACCATACAGAACCTTGAGATTGTTGCTACCTTCACAATGAGGTTATTCCTGTCTCATTGTGTAATGCATATCTACTGCAAACTGTTCTCTTGTTACTGTGATATGTAACTAGTATTCTGCATTATGTCATTACTTCTCCCTTGTACTATCTCAATGCACTGTTGTAATGAAATTATCTGTATCAATGGCATGCAAAACCAGGTTTTCACCATACTTCAGTATGTGTGACAGTAACTTACAGATTTACCACAGCAAATATTACCGTGACTGGTCTGCCTCAGGCTTCATCTCCTTTTCTGCTCAAGTTCCCCATATCTCTAGGTTTCTCAATATATCAAAAATGTATCCATCTCCTCTCTAACTACCCAAAACTCTACCCTCCATAACCCTCCAGAGTAAACACTTCCAGAGGTACATCAGCTTCTCTGAGACAGTCCTATATCAGCCCATATCTCTCTGTCTAATGCCACATTACACACCAGTGTGACCATCGTGAGGTGGCTCTGAAAACTCTCAATGCTGTAAGAAAGATGAAGTTCCAGTCCTATTTCACATCGCTGCAGTAAATGGGATGCGAGGAACAGAGCGGCCAATCTGTTCATGACAACAGCGATGTGATAATGGGCCACCTTACTGTTGAGAAATAAACCTTGCACGGGATGGCAGACATTTTCTCCAAATGGTGTTAATGAGAGGACAGACAGTAGAGTCAGTAGAGCAGAGTGTTGTGCTTGAATTTGTAGAGTAGACCCCCTCCCATAACCTTGCAACCCAGAGACAGGCAGACAACTACCAGATCCAGCTGAGCTGTGGAGGGAGCGGGTGCAGGAGGCAGATGGTGAAAATAGGATTTACAATAATGAGATGGGACTTCTCTACTGCACCTCTTGATATCCCCTCATGTGAGGGAGGTGGTGTAAGAATATGGAAGCCAGGAATGGAATGAGGAAGAGGAGGGATCACAGTAAAACAACTGCTCAGAATCTTGTTGGTTAAATGCCGGGTGATTTCGGACTGATTCAGAACTCCTGGATCCCTTTGGGTGTGTTTTAACTGCAGTTACTGAAAGGTGTATGACACCATACATTTTACACACAGACCTGACATTTCAGGCAGGATTTTAAAACCTCAGAGTGTCATATTGAGGTGAGCCATTTACCACCAAGAAGCATGAGGTTGTGGTAGAAAACCTTATGTGTATAAAGGTCTCAGTATTATTTCTATTATCTCAGCTGCTCACAGTCAAACAAATATCAGCAAACAGAGAAGATGGAGAATTCAGAACAGCGATTAAAGCGTGCATTCTTTTTAAGGTCTAATACTATCCATGAAACCTGACTTGATATCCTGGGGAAAATGTCATTTAAAAACTCCTTTTTAGCCCTGTTTTGTCACTACAACTAGCCAGTCCATACGGCTCCTTAAATATGTGCTTTCTAGTTTTAGACAGCACTGTCTAACATATCCCTGCCCCTAGTAATTTTGTTCAGCTATGACTAGTATCTCTTTTATCACCCTTCAGACAAACTCAGCCTCTCTGGTCTCTCATTACTGGAACTTCCATCCCAGGCAACATCCAGGTGACTCTCTTCTGCTCTCTCTCCACTACCGTCATGTCCTTGCATTCCTGTGGTGACTAGAACTGTAACGGGTTCTTCAGCCGTGGCCTAATCACAATGTGAACAGCCCACTCTAAGACCTGTTACAGATCTTAGTGTAATTATTGTTGTTGAACAGTCAGAGAAGAGAACTAACACTATTTGATGCCTGCATCTCCTCCTGTGTATGTGTTCTGTTCCCCTCCAGATTCCAGGAGCAGGGTCTCTGAATCAGCTCCCAATGGGCTGCACTCTTTTGGCTAACAATGTGGGTAACAGCTTTCTTGGCCCTCACAGCTGACTCAATGATTTCAAATCCTAGCCCAGGCATGGAGGGATTCTCTGCCATTCCCCACAACACGGGAACATGGTAATCTGTTGGCTCTTTCCCTAACGCACCAGGAATGACCGGATGTAATTCAAGTACTACAGAGAGAGGAAATTCTGAGTGAGACAAATATAGTCCTCAGCCTGAGTGAAGTTCTGGACTCCTGACAGTGAAGCCTCCAGCTGAGTGCAAAACGACAGAGTTTTCCCCATTAGGCTAGTTGGCCTGGGTTGCTGTCAGTGGTCATCCGAGATGAAATTCCTGCTTCCAGCAGCCAGTTAAACTGACTGAGTGCCCACATATACAGGAACACTTGCATTCAACTGAAACTGATATCACTGCAATTGATATAGAAACATAGAAAACATACAGCACAATACAGGCCCTTCGGTCCACAAAGCTGTGCTTAACATGCCCCTACCTTAGAACTACCTAGGCTTTACCTATTTTTCTAAGCTAAATTATAGGCCAATTCACCTGACTTCAGTGGTTGGGAAGATGTTGGAGTCCAGTATGGAGGGTGAGGTTTCATTAGACTTGGAGGAACATGATAAATTAGGTCAAAGTCAGCATGGGTTCCTTAAGAGGAAATCTTGCCTGACAAGCCATTGGAATTCCTTGAGGAAATAATAGGGAGGATACACAAAGGAGAATCGGTTGATGTTGTGTACTTGGATTTTCAGAAGGCCTTTGACAACATGCCACACATGAGACTGCTAAGAACCCATTTTATTACAGGAAAGATACTAGAACAGACAGAAGATTGACTGACTGTCAGAAAGCAAAGAGTGAGAATAAAGGTGGTTGCCGGTGACTATAATTACGTGCTATATAGTAAATTTTTATATAACTTATGTTCTTCTTGTGAATGTTGTGTACCTGATTCTATGTCTGTGATACTGGTATAAGTATATTGTTTATTGCACAAGTATATATTGTGCATACATACTTGTGTATACAACCATTAACTCGACTTTTAGTGGAAACATAAAGATTCTGCTGATGCTGGTAATCACACAAAATGCTGGAGGAACTCAGCAAGTTAAGCAGCGTTTGTGAGGCCTCTTGTGGTCAGGGTCGACCATGTTCATCACAACCTGGCTGGCTATCTGCGTGGTGAATAAGCAAGCTGGTACACAAGGCAGGACAGTATGATGTGGAGAGCAGGATGCTGCCCATCCAGCAGACTCAGTGTCTCCAACCAGCTGATGAATCCAAAGGAGTGGCAGAGACCGATACAGCAGCATCACAGGAGTTTCCAGTCAATGTAGGACTGCCTTCGGGACTCCAGCTCCTGATATTTTCTTCGGAGTTTACTCCCAAAGCCTTCCTCATGAGTGGGTGTGGCTGCAAGGAAGTGGAGGTTTGAGATCAGAGTTTTCCTTCTCCCAGATGAGCTGCCGACCATGGCTGACGAGCCCCATCTAACTGAATAGGTGTCGGGAATCAGGAAAGGAATATGCGGTCTTTTAGCAGTGCTCGGTAAAATATGTTTCTGTTTCTTTATCAGTCTGTTCAGGGGACTAATGACACGACTATCCTCCAGACATTCAATGTGATCAATCTGCCTCTCCTCCCATGTGTCAACCACTTTATAACTAATAAACAAAGTTCTTCAAATTCATTTCAGTAACTTTCTCCCCAACTGCTTGACTCAGTGTCCAAAAGATCAGCTATGAACAGTAACAGATGTGGTCGTTGTTTGCTCCTTTGTCTTGGTGGTACAGTGTGAACCCATAAGACTGAGGAACAGAATTAGGCCATTTGGCCCATTTCCATCATGGCTGATCTATTTCCCATCGACCTGCCTTTTCCCTGTAATCTTTCATGCCCTGACTGATCAAGAACCTATCTCTTTAAATACACCCAATGACTTGGTCTCCACAGCCGTCCGACAACAAATTCCACAGATTCACTGTCCTCTGGCTAAGGACATCCGTAAGACCATAAGAGATAAGAGAAGAATTAGGCCATTCAGCCCATCAAGTCTGCTCCATCATTTCATCATGACTGATCCATTTCCCTCTCATCTCATTCTTCTGCCTTCTCCCCATAACCTTTCACACTGTGCCTAATCAAGAACCTATCAACTTCCACCTTAAATAAACCCAATGGCCTGGCCTCCACAGCTGCCTGTGGCAACCATTTCCACAGGTTCACCACCCTCTGGCTAAAGATCCCTACTTCCTCCTTAACTCCGTTCTAGATGGACGTCCCTCTACTGAGGCTGTGCCCTCTGGTCTCCTACCATAGGAAACATTCTCTCCACATCCACTCTATCTAGGTCTTTCAATATTCAATAGGTTTCAATAAGATCCCCTCCTCGTTCTTCTAAATCCCAGTAATTACAGGACCAGAGCCATCAAAAGCTCCTCATACGTTAACCCTCACATTCCCAGAAACATTCTCATGAACCCTCTCTGATGTCATCCTTTCTTAAAAAAGGGGCCCAAAACTGCTCACGATCCTTCAAGTGAGGCCTCATTAGTGCCTTACAAAGCTTCAGTATTACATCCTTGCTTTTATACTCTAGTTCTCTTGAAATGAATGCTAACTTTGCATTCACCTTCATTACCAACAACTCAACCTGTAAGATAAATTTTGAGGATTCCCAAGTCCCTTTGCAAATTTGATTTCTGAATTTTATCTGCGTTTAGAAAATTATCTGCACCTTTATTCCTTCTACCAAAGTACATGACCCATAAATTTCCCAACGCTGTATTCCATTTGCCACTTCTAATCTGTCTAAGTCCTTCTGCAGCCTTTCTGCTTCCTCAACATTACCTGCACTTATCTTCGTATCGTCCACAAACTTGGCCACAAAGCCATCAATTCTGTTATCAAAATTATTGACCTATAACACAAAAAGAATCAATCCCAACATAGACACCATTAGTCATTGCAGCCAACCAGAAAGGCCCCTTTATTCCCATTCTTTGCCTCCTGCCAGTCAGCCAATCCTCTATCCATGCTAGTATCTTTCCTGTTATACCATGGGCTCTTATTTGGTTTAGCAGTTGCATAGAAACATAGAAAATAGATGCAGGTTTAGGCCATTCGGCCCTTCGAGCCTGCACCACTATTCAGTATGATCATGGCCGATCATCCAACTCAGAACCCTGTACCTGCTTTCTCTCCATACCCCCTGATCCCTTTAGCCACAAGGGCCATATCTAACTTCCTCTTAAATATAGCCAATGAACCGGCCTCAACTGTTTCCTGTGGCAGAGAGTTCCACAGATTCACCACTCTCTGTGTGAAGAAGTTTCTCCTCATCTCAGTCCTAAAAGGCTTCCCCTTTATCCTTAAACTGTGACCCCTCATTTTGGACTTACCCAACATCAGAAACAATCTTCCTGCATCTAGCCTGTCCAATCCCTTTAGAATTTTAGACATTTCAATAAGATCCCCCCTCAATCTTCTAAATTCCGGTGAGTATAAGCCTAGTCGATCCAGTCTTTCTTCATATGAAAGTCCTGCCATCACAGGAATCAATGTGGTGAACCTTCATTGTACTCCCTCTATGGCAAGAATGTCTTTCCTCAGCTTAGGACACCAAAACTGCACGCAATACTCTAGGTGCGGTCTCACCAAGGCCTTGTACAACTGCAGTAGAACCTCCCTGCTCCTGTACTCAAATCCTTTTGCTATGAATGCCAACATACCATTTGCCTTTTTCACCGCCTACTGTACCTGCATGCCCACCTTCAATGACTGGTGTACAATGACACCCAGGTCTCGTTGCACCTTCCCTTTTCCCAATCAGCCACCATTCAGATAATAATCTGTTTTCCTGTTCTTGCAACCAAAATGGATAACCTCACATTTATCCACATTAAATTGCATCTGCCATGAATTTGCCCACTCACCTAACCTATCCAAGTCACCCTGCATCCTCTTAGCATCCTCCTCACAGCTAACACCGCCGCCCAGCTTCGTGTCATCCGCAAACTTGGAGATGCTGCATTTAATTCCCTCATCTAAATCATTAATATACATTTGTATATTGTAAACAACTAAACATATTGTAAACAACTAACATATATTGTAAACGTACAGCACCTTGTCAAAGGCCTTCTGAAAACCTAAGTACACAATATCCACAAATACTCTTTTGTCTATCATCTTTTCTTTTTTTTTAAAGCTTTATTTGCTTTATTTCCTCAAAGAATTCCAACAGATTTGACAGACAAGACTTTCCCTTAAGGAAAGAATGCTGACTTTGCCTTCAAGTACACTGAGATCTCATTCTCAGCAATTAAACACCGAAACCTGGCTACTGGCCTATAATTTCCTTTCTTATGCCCCTTTTCTTGAAGAGAGGAGTAACATTTGTAATTTTCCACTCCCCCGGAACCATGCCAGAATCCAGCAATTCTTGAGAGCCATCCTTCTATGCTGAGGCTGTGCCCTCTGGTCCTAGACTCCCACGCTGAAGAAAATACCCTCTCCACGTCCATTCCATCTGGGCTTTTCAATATTCTAATGACAATACACTTCCCAACACTGTATTCCACTTACTACTTCTTTACCCATTCTCCTAATCTGTTCAAGTCCTTTTGCAGCCTCTCTGCTTCCTCAACACTATCTGCCCCTCCACCTATCTTCATATTATCCACAAACCTGGCAGCAAAGCAATCAAATCTGTCATATAACGTGAAAAGAAGCAGTCCCAACACCAGTCCCTGCAGAACACCACTAGTCGCCAGCAGCCAACCAGAAGAAGGTCCTTTTATTCCCATTCTTTGTCTCTTGCCAGCCAGCCTATCTTCTGTCCATGTTAGAATCTTTCCTCTTATACCATGGGTTCTAATTTTGTTTCCTAGCTTTATGCGTAGCACCATGTCAAAGGCCTTCTGAAAATCCAAGTAAACAACATAAAATGACTCTGTCCAGAGCTCTGTGAATATTCACATGGTTCTCCAATTAAAACACTCTTGTGCTCTCCACCCCCCCCCCCACCCCACTGCAAGATTCACTCAGTAGTCAGTTCTCAAAAGATGTTGCCTTTCCTTTGGAACTGTTATTGATTGGACACAGGATTTGAATGACAAAGCCCTGTATTTAAAACAAACAGAATCTAATCTCAGTTTTAAGGAATTTTGAGTAGTATTTAGTGCTGTCAGTAGTGAAAATGTGGAAAGATTAACACCTGAACAGGTCATCAACGCATTGACAGCCAGTAACTCACTGTTGTTATACAAAACAGGCCAGGCTCCCAAGCTGATGGCTCGAGCATCGCTGCGTCTGTGTGATTGAACAGGGATATGCATCAGCAAAACAGCACTAGACGTCAAAACAGGGCCTAGGGTGAAAAGCAAAAAGGTAGCAACATGACAATTGCCCCCACACTATCTGGTCCAAGGAAACCTTGGTCTCATTCCCCCTCCAGTACTAATCTCTCGGTCACAGCAGGTTTCCAATGCTCACCGCTGGTCTCTGCTGCCAAACTTCTTCTCTCCTCTAACTCCCAAAACACACATATATGTTTTCTTAAAGATACAAGACTGCAGATGCTGGAATCTAGAGCAAAAATTTAAAAAAAACACTAAATTGCTGGAGGCACTAGCCAGATCGAGAGATGGAAGGGGATGGCTAACGTTTCATGACAAGACTCTGCTTCTGCACTGACCATTGAGTTCCTCTAGCAGATTGTTTTCCGTTTCCGGTTTTCAAACGTTGCTCAGTGTCAGATTTGATTTGATAACACACTCCTGTCAGGGAACATCTCCTCTGTGGAGCTTATGATGGAAGGAAGGTATCTGAGTAAACAGATAAAGTGGTTGGGTCCAGGACACTGTCCTGAGGAAAGGAGGACAGAACTAAATCTGCAAGTAGAAAGTAAACTGAGGGCCATCCAATGAAAAATGGAAACACTGCCGATTAAAGCAGAAACAATGGTCAAACTGAACATCAACCCGTTGGAGAATGAGGAAACAGTCAAGAGGAACAAAGGAATTGCCAGAGGAGCCGAGCAGATATTTTGCATCAGTCTTTATAGTCAAAGATACTACAAACACCCCATTAATGCTGCAACAAAAATAGCACAGGAAGGAACCAAATACCATCACCATCACGGGAAATACACAGGAGGCAAATGAATGAAACTAAAGGGTTGGTAAGGGCCTAGGCCTTGTATCCTCGGACCCTAAAACTATTGGCTGCAGAGACAGAGGATACAATCGGAGTGAGGGAAGGGTAACTAGCAGACCTAAAGGTTCAAAAGCTATTTGACAAAGTATCATCTAAAAGGTCACTGCAAGATAAGATGATTTTGGAAAAAGTGCAGTGGGGCCTTGGAAAGGGTGCAGAAGAGGTTTACTCTGATGCTGCCTGGTTTAGAGGGCATGTGCTATCATGAGAGGCTGGACAAACTTGAGTTGTTTTCATTAGAGCGGTGGAGACTGAGCGGAGATCTGATAGAGGTTTATAAGATTATGAGAGGCATCGATAGAGCAGACGGGAGTATCTTTCTCCCAGGGTAGGAATGTCTAATACCAGAGAGCAGGCATTGAAGATGAGAGGGGGTAATTTCAAACGAGGTGCAGAAGCAATTGTTTTACTCTGAGAATGGTGGATGCCTGGAATGTGCTGCCTGGTGGTGGAGGCAAGTACATTAGAGGCTTTTAAGAGATGTTTAGATAGGCCATGAATAGGAGGAAGATGGACATTGTGTAGGGAGGAAAGATTTGTTTCTGTTTTTTTAATTTGATTTTTAGCTGGTTTGGCACAACTTTGTGAGCCAAAGGGCCTATTTGTGTGCTGTACTGTTCTCTGTTCTGTGGTGTTGGAGACATGGAGTGAGAACTGGCTAACTAGCAGTAAGCAGTGAGTGGGTGTCATGTTCAGTTTGTTGACCTATGACAGTGGAGCACAGCGGTTTATAATGTACATTCATGGTGTTAATGTACTGCAGCCGAACTGTGGATGACACAATTCAGCAGAGTAGAATATGATGAGGGAAAAAAATAGGGATGAGAATTACCTCACACGTATGAAATGGGTGTCCTCTTTCTCCTTATACTGTGCCAGTATATTATACCTCCTATCGGGGAATCACCACAGCGACATTTATCCTCAAGCCATTTGTTCTTGTTTAATTGTCTCATTCCATTAACCTTCTGCTTTAATTTGTCCTGCTGGATAATGTCATATTTCCACACAATAATTCCACCTCACACTGTTTTGCTCGCTCAGCTCTCAAACAGGATTCTTATGTCCTCACAACTTAAATTTCTACCTGTTCTGATAGGGGTCTTTTAACTGCTTTTCCCTCAACAAATGCTGTCTGTCTTGTTGACTGTTTCCAGCCTTTTTTTTGTCTTTACTTTCTTCCTTTTTATTATTTGCAAATTTGGATATCATGTCCTCTCAAACCTGAGTTCTGTGACAAAGTAGTTTTTGGCCTATGAAACTGAAAATGACTCATTAATCCTGGTTCTCTATATTCTGTCAATTAACTAACCCTCTTTCCTTGTTCAAACCACAAGGCTGGTTTTTGATGAGTAATCTTTCATATTACATTTCATCAAGTACAATATGGAAATCGAGGCTACAACATCCACTGGTTCTCAGATCTATGAAGAGAGTAGGCAGTTGACATTTCAGGTTGAGGATACACCTGGACAGAAAGATAAAGGGGAGATGGACAGTATAAACAGTTGAAGGGAAGGGGTGGAGCAAGAACTACAAGTGTCTGGTGGAAGCTCCTGAGGAGAGGTAACAGGCAGTAGGAAGAGGGAAGAGTGGGACTAGTGGTTCTACTGAAACCACCCTGAAAAATTTACTGCTAACTCCACCCACCCTAGCAGTCACCTTGTCACCAGATTACTATCAGGATTATCATCACCACCAGATCATCTTCGAAGCTTCTTTCCTGCAGCTATCAGCTTCTCAACAAAATCCACTCAGATGTAATACTCTGAATGTCCCTCTAAAAAGCCTGTTAAATAGTCTTTCCCACTCTCCTTGTTTTGTTGAGAATTAATTAGTATGTTCATCCGTTCAATTTATTGAAGTTGAATTCAATTTAATAAAGTTGACGAGGCTAAAGCAGTGGATGATGTCTATATGGACTTCATTTAGGCCTTTGAAAAGGTTCCGCATGGAAGGTTAGTTAGGAAGGTTCAATCTTTAGGTGTTAATATTGAAGTAGTAAAATGGACCCATAAGATATTTGATTGTCACATTCACCCACATGTAGATGTGCTAAGCATTGATCTGACCCACTTGATCCATGCAAATTGTTGCTGTTCAGTCCAGCGCAGAACTTCATCAGACCGCATCCTACGTTTTACATACACCTGCGTGCCCTTATGCTCCCCCCATTGGAACCAGGCCTGAATCTCATCAAGTAATTCTGCATACATGCCCACAGCACTTCATGGACACACAGCTTGGAGCTACCAGATCTATTCTAAATCTATCGCATTTATCATATGTGTCACTACTCAGCATGATGGAAAGGTGTCTTCAGACTGAAGATTGGCTCCATCTCCAGAAGGACTGTAGATGATATCTTCTAAATACAGTCACCAACCAGTGAATGACCAGAGTGAGAGCCAAGCCAGCCGATTTATCTTGGCCACCCAGTCTGGGGCCATTGCTCTCAGACTCAGTTAGTTGTGGACCACACACTTGCTGGTGATGTGGGCTACTGAAATCTCCATTCTCTGGCTTTGTTATGTTCAATCCCTTTTTCTAGGCGCTTTTCAACATCACAGAATATTGATTTGACCAGACTCTCCCACCCCGCCTCAAACAGTTGCAGGATGGTGCCACTACCTGACAGCTCCAGCAAGCAAGATTTAATCTGGAGCTCTGAGACTCCTGGGAACCTCTAGTCCACCACTGCTCAAGGTGGAAAAGAAATGCAGAGGGAAGACTGCATCACCACACTAACTCCCCACCCACCCTTTGCCCCTTTGGCTGAACAGTCAATGGCTGCCATATCATCCCTCTGCACTCACATAAGCAGAAGTGGAGTCAAGTCAATTTCACTTCCAAGGGACTACCCAATCTGGTGAAGGTATTCAGAGATCTGGCAGGTGATACAGATCATAAACACAGAAATCTTCAGAGTTTACAGAGAAGTTCAGACTTCCCCTAAGTTATTTTCTGAGGGAAAATACCTTCATTCTCATGACATAATCATGCACACATTTGGTTTCATGGGCCTTCCCACTGGCATTTTATTTTGATATTGCACCAGAGCCAGACCAATGACCAGCCCAACCAAACAGACATGGAATCAATCAGCAGTAGACCTGAATGTCTCAAAGCCAAATGTGGTGCTGTGAAGGCAAGGGATGCATTTTTATTGATGAAGAGAAAATTTCCCCAAGTAAAAATAACAAATTCCCTTTCTGGAGGACATTAGTGAACTGGGTAGGGTTTTGGAACAACAGTCTAACAGTTTACTGATCACCATCTCAGCTAGGCTGCTGGTACTGGCCCACTCTGATCACAATCATTGGCCAGCCCACGCACAGAAAGGTAGGGGATCCCTGTACAGCAGCAACGTGCGGGGTCTTCCTACTCCCCCTGGCCCATTCCAGTGTCATCATTCATGAAGGATGAGAGCAGGGAGGCAGTGGACCCTGACCACACTCTCAGGAACATTTCCGATCCTGAAGTGTAGCACCCTAATTTTCTGGAATTTTAAGGCATCTTCTTGGTACACCTGGGCACCCAGAGGAAAGCCTGACAGTAGTGGAGTAAAATATGCCAGTCAACTGCCCATCTCAGTTTCAACCACATCAGCCCCAGGAGAATGGAACAGAGCTCACGCCTAGACACAAACACACATGGCACCTACACACAGTACAACATACAACAGGACTGAAAGAAGCTGCAGAAGGTTGTACGTCATGGTCCGGTCTGTGAAGTCCACATTCCGGTTCACAGTCTGGTCTGTGGACTCCGGACTCCGGGTCTTCTGGCTGTCCGTTGTTTCAGTTGGGCTTAATCACAGGCTCCTGATTCTCATATTGGAGCTGGAATATAAGTGGCCCTGGGTTCGAGTGAGGTTGCTGGTTTGTCTTGTCAGTATCCTGTCCTCGCCTCTGTGGGGTAAGCCAGGCCGTTCTTGCCGTTACCCTATGGCAGGATCTGTCCCTTCCCGTCCTTGCCTCTGTTGGGTAAGTCAAGCCATCTTTGCTGTTACCCTGAGGCTGGACTGTTCCCTTCCTTCCCTCTAAAGCTTGGCCTGCTGGCTACCCACACCTGAAGCCCTGCCGGCTAACCATGCCCGCATCCTCGCCTGTATCGCCGTCAAGTTCAGCTGCTGGAGTGAGACCGGAGATTTGCCATGCCAACAGAAGGAACTATCTGTCATTGAGCTTGGAACTGTCTCTTTGTGTCCCTGTGTTTAGTGTCCGCGTATGAGTCCTGGCCCTATGTCCTGTCCCCAAGGAGGGGTCCTGGTTCTGTGTTCCTGTGCTCCAGTCCAAGACTCTGTGGAGGTTCCAGTCTGTCCAAGTCCAAGTCATAGCCTAGGCCCTGAGTCCTGGCCTTGTCCAGGGCTAGTGTGCGTGTCCAGCTACACCTCTCCCCACTTTAGCTTTGCTCTCCCTCAACCTAGGCTCTACGTTCCTACTCTCCCTCAATCAAGACCAAATCTGAGCTCCATGTCCTTGCCCAGTCCTGGAGTCCCGCATCCTGCCCCCACGTCCAGTCCTGTTGCCTTACTACATCCAGTCCTCACCTGGATCCGGAGTCTGGGCCCGAGTCAAGACCCAAGTTCTGGGTCCCTGTCCAGTCTCTGGCTCAGAGACCTTGTCCAGGTTCCTAGTTCCTCATCCAGGTCCCACTTTCCTAATCTAGTCCGAGCCCAGGCCCTGTCTCCTAGTCCCGTCCAAGGCCTGTTTCTTGTCCAGCATCGTCTCTTCCCCACTTTGCTTTCTTGATACACTTAGTCCTCTCCCTAGTGCTTCAGTGTCTGTGTCTTGCATTTGGTTCCATTCCCAATGCCCACCTTATGACATTGTAAATCTAGTCAGCTACAAAGATGTCCTGGGCACTAGCCTACAAAGTACCCAGGACATCTTCAGGGAGCAGTGTCACAGAAAAGCAGCGTCTATTATTAAGGACCTCCAGCACCCAGGGCAAGCCCTTTTCTCACTGTTACCATCAGGTAGGAGGTACAGAAGCCTGAAGGCACACACACAGTGATTCAGGAACAGCTTTCACCGCTCTGCTATCCAATTCCTAAATGAACATTGAACCCATGAATACCTCACCTTTGTAATATATATTATTTCTGTTTTTGCATGATTTTTAATCTATTCAATATATGTATATTGTAATTGATTTACTTATATATTATTATCCTTTTTTTCTTATTCTATTTTACGTATTACATTGAGCTGCTGCTAAGTTAACAAATTTCACAATACATGCCGGAGATAATAAACCTGATTTTGATTTATGTAAGAAAGAGAGGGTGAGAAGATTAGAGAAGGATCCCAGAACTAAGTTCTGGGCAACTAAAGGAATGTTTAAGGCTGGTGATGAGCGGGTAGCCAGAACTAAAGGGTATAGTGACCAATATTATTATTGCAACTGACCTCAGCAGCTGTAAATGACTCTAAGGTAAATTGGTGAATTAATTTATGTCACCTGAACCATTGGACACCTTGCGTATTGTTCATTACAAGGGATCTGGGTCTCACAAATTATGCAAGTGTTTCTTTAACACAAATACATGTGAAACTTTCTCTCTTTTTGGAGAACAAATGGAACTGCAGATGTTGGAATGTGAAACACTTTCAGAAATGCTGAAGGAACTCAGCCAGTGAAACAGCACCTGTGGAAAGAGAAACCAATCAATGTCATGAGAGCAATGATGTATAAAATTATGAGGGGCAAGGATAGGGGAAGACTGTTGGAAACTTTTTCCCCTAACAAGCCTGTATAAAACCAGCATAGATTTAGATTAAAAGCAGGGATGTTTGGAGAGAATCTGAAGAAGAATTTCTCAGTACGAGTATGTAACACTGCCTGAGAAGCTGATGGACCCAATTACTCACAGGTTTGAGAGTCATAGCACAGAAATAGGCTCTTTGGCCTAACTCCTCCATGTTGGCTATGATGCCCATCCAGCTCGTCCCATTTACTTGTGTTGGGCCCATAACCCTCTAAAATTATTGAGGCAAAGGATTGCATAGAAAATGGCATTGACAGTAGATTGATAGTACGGATATGACAGGCCGAAGGTCATGTTTCACGCTGAATGACCCAATAACTTCATGATAGATGAATTCCCAAAAGTCAGCGTTCATAGCTGTTGGAATGATGCGGATGCATCGGGGTTGTGGGTGTGCGCCTGTAGGGAGAGAGAGGGTCAGTGTGTTCTGACCTAAGGCATCCCTACTTGTGACATGTGGAGACTCTACACACCAGCCGTTCGCACAAACAATGCAAGATCGCAGCCAGGCACGTCAGGAATGCAGGCTGTGAAGCTTATTGTCGAGAAGGGAACATGGGTGACGTCGGCCAGGAGGCGAGAGCCCACTGTGTCTAATGAATGAACGTTCTGCCATTGTCCGGCCAGCGCTTCCAAACGGCCAGCCTTTGGTATGCAGAGACAGGCGCCTGCCGAGTCCGAGAACCCGGGGTGAGACAGGTCCGAGTGTTCGTACACACGAGCTGGGAAACAAACAGGCGCCGCTTCCAAATCATAGCCTCTGTCCGCGTCACCCTGCAGTTCCTAAATCCTCGGCCCCTCTCAGTTCGGACTTCTGAGGAAATAAATCCTGCAAAGATTATTGTTTGAAAACGAAACTGAAAATTGCATCTTTTGCGCTCCCCCACACTGGAAGGAGTTCTGTCTCAGAACGGGCAGGGTGCCAGGGTCTCTCACTCGCCGCTACCAACACTCGGACATGGTACGAATTGGCAACTTGACCCTGAACTCCAAGATACGCCAAACAGTTTGCGAGTATTTCCTTGGCATTTAGCGGAGCTCAGACCTTGCCAGCAGACACAGTGCTCGTCCTTGTTTGCGGAGATGACGTCGAGGAAAGCACTCCCTGACTGAGAGCCAGATGTATCCCGCACTCTTGAGTACTGTCAAGTCGGAATCCAAACAAGAAAGAGTTGCATTTTTATAGCGCCTAAAGTTAGGGAAGTGTGTTAACCTGAAACCGTTAAAAGCAGCAACCTCAGCAAACTCCTTAAAAATGCTGGAAACACTCAAGAGGTCAGGCAGCATCAGTGGAGAGAGAAGCGGTTATATTCCCATGACCGACATCAACCTGAGGCATTAACTGTTTCTCTCCTCACAGATGCTGCCTGCCCTGTTGAATTCATTCAACATTTTCTGATTTAATTTCAGCTCCCAATGTCTGGTCTTTCAGGATCATTGTGACCAAGTTACTAGAGACACCTCCTCTCTTGGCTGGGATATCACTGGAGGGAATATAATCTTCAAAGGGCAGCACTGGCTGTGCAGAGGGTGGGACAATCTTTGGGGCTCCATCGCTAGCCTGCAACGGGAACTTGTAAACCCTCTAGCACAAAGACTGTTTCCAGTCATACTGCAAAGGGAGAATAGTCTACCATCTCCCCTCTCACAGACCCAGTGATTTTCTCCAGCAATTGATTTTTGCTTCAGATTCAGCAACCTGTGCCATGTGTGTGCACAGACCCCTGCAGATATGTGTATAAGTGACATTAAGACAGAGGAATAGTGTAAAAACATGCAGCAGTTCTGAGTTTTACCAGATAGCAGGAATGCCCCAGATGCCAGCAGAGACAGAGGAGAGTGGACAGGATTAGAGATGCAGAGAGGTGTACACATATGCACGCAGTATTCACATTTACCTAATGGAGCTGGCCATGGGAGCTAGTGGGAACAGGGAATGGAACAATTCTCTCCTGAAATAAATCAACTTAGAGAAAGGGGGTTCTGGAAATCTTGAAACACATAAAGATGGATAATTACCCAGGGCTGGAACAGATGGTCTCGTATCCTGAGACATTATGAGAAGCAAGGGAGGAGATTTCTGGGGTCTTGGCAGAGATTTCTACATCTTTGTTAGATATCAGGAGGAAAACTAACGTTTCAGAAGGGTGAAGGGCCACAGAAATAAGCCAGGAAAGAACAGGCCAATGATCCTTCTACCTCCCATGACCAACTCCATTAGGTAAATGTGAGTACTGTGTGCATATGTGTTCACTCTGAATCAGACGTGTATTAGAATTCATGTGTTTGTGAGAGAGTGGATGATTATGTGGGCAAATCCACATATATGAAAGTGCTTGCATATGAACTTGACTGTGAACCAGCTTCCCTTCTTTCCTATCCAGTGACAGTGGAGAGCAATGGCTTGACTTCCTAACACCACACTGAGATACACCCATCCCTTGGCCTCCTTATTTTGTCATAGAAGGTGTGTGTGTGTGTGTGTGTGTGTGTGTGTGTGTGTGTGTGTGTGTGTGTGTGTGTGTGCGCGCGCGCGCGCGCGCGCATGCGCGTTTATGTATTGTACATGTGAATTTGAGTGAGCATGTGCCTCTGATTATGTGAGTACTGTGGGATGCAGTGGGTCTATGTGAGATTGTCCCTGTGTTCTGGATAAATAGATCAACTTCACCATCCTGTCCCAGGACATTCCATACTGAGGACATTGAGTCAGGTCCACTTGGGTTCACATACCCAACACTTTCCACCTTTCCAGTTTAGCCATTGGGTTCCAAGCTCTGTGCTGGCAGAACTTTACCAGGTGGACAGGGGAAAAGTGTAACATGCTGAGATTCCCTGACCATGAGCTCTCAGATGCAGTAGGAGTACTCCAGTGGCGCTGAGAGGGCTCCCTACCTAGGAACGGGCGGACGTTCCGTGGAAATTGCTGCAGGAGTTGACTTCAGAACCCGCGCAGTTAGTGTGGGAGCAGGTGATCCTTCATCCCAGCGGAGAGCCCAAGAAGGGTCGTGATGGATGGATCACGAGTATTTTGAGTGGGCGTGAGGTTGTGTATCTGTATCTGAGTGTGACCCTTTAAGAATTTGGGAAAGGCGGCCAACACCGCGGGCTCGGTGCGTGTGGACCGGAGCACCCCCTGCCGAAAGTGTTCGGCATAACTTTTCCCTCAGGATTTTTACCCGTTGAGTAAAAACTGTCACAAATGGCCAAGCAGCAATATTATCCGCACTGTAGCAAGCGTCCACGGCAAGCGCCTGAGTCTTTTTAACAAGTTGGTCCAAGACAGAACTTCAAGGAAAGCAGAGCAGAGGATTAAGCCTCGCTCTGGTCGGTTTGGAGGCAATGTGAGGATCGCAATAAGAATTTCCTGTTTGAGACCCGAACCTAAACACAGCAACCCCTGTTTAAGTCGTTCCGTGTTTTCACTGTATTGTTATTTTTACACTAGGTCGACCTGCGCAGACTTTAGGCGCCATTGCCGTGTTATTTACAAACACAGGCTGGGAGCACCCGAGGTTTATTTATAAATCCTCTCGGTGAATTCTGACCCCCGGTGATGCGTGTGTCAGCATTGCCTGTACTTGTCCTGCGTCACCTTGGCATCGGTCCATCCGTACTGTTTAATGTGTGTTTGTATGTGTTCTTGCGTCCCTATGGAGACGGATTAGTCCTGACAGCTTTTAAGGGGGGAAGGCGCCGGGAGATGGTTCAGTCGACTTCTCGCGCTGCGACCAGTGCTCGCTTTATATACTACTGCTATATTTAGGACATTTAGTCGCGTACGATTCTCATCCTGGACGTGTTTCCTGAAGCAGCTGCAATTGGCTCAAGATCTCGGCTATATCCTACCAATCGTAGGACCCGCAGCACAACTCAAAACCAGTACTAATACGAGCGCGCACCGTGCGGGCTAAAACTGTACAGAGGCTCTCAGACAAGTGACACACCGACTTCAATATTCATGCAAACTTTTTTTTCAAAATAAAGTAGAAACCCTTTTTGCAAGAGACAGTGATGGCTTTGAGCGGGACGATCTTGCCGTCCATTTCAACATTTACAAACTCCAAGGTCTATGACAAGCAAGAGTTTTGTGATGTAAGTAAACTTTTAACAAACTTTACACATGGAAATAACGGATACACATGTCTAACGGTTAAGCACGTATTGGTTGCAGTGATTTTTAAAAACATATATCTATGTAAGATTCTTTAAATAGTTTTATGTCAGGTGGAAGTGTGCTAACCGAGTGTCTCTAATTCATCTTCACAGAAATGGAAAAGCGATCCTGGAGCCAAACAGACTCCACTCCAGTGCTCACTGACAGACTTTCTGCCCAGTTCTGGGGGGTTCACACGGGACAACAATCGCGACGATGATCTCAGCCTACTCGATATGGATTTTATCTTGTCCCACTCCATCGGCATGAATTCCACCGACGCCCGGGACTACCTCTTGTCCACGGAAGATAACAGCCAATACTACCTGAAGAGTGAGTGCGACCCTTACCCTTCGCAAGACCAGCTCAATACCATGGGCTTCCCGGCTTGCAGCATGATGGAGGAACTGATGCGCCACGATGCCGCGACCGAGTACTGCCAGCCCAGTTCCATCCAGGGGCGTTTCGTGTTCACACAGGCTTTCTCTGAAGCCATGGCCAAGATACCCAAAGCTGAGCCGAGTATGGGGAACTACGGGGAGCCCATGGGCATGATGTTAAGGCCAGCTTGCCTCAGGATCAAACAGGAGGACCCCATGTCCTGCATGGTGGCGTACAATGAGCAGCAACAGCAGCGGCGACTGGGCAGCCCGGCGCCCGGCGGCGGCAGTGTCACCCCCCCGCTCAGCCCCGGCGACCTGATGAACTCCGAGGGCCATCAGTCTCAGATGATGTGTCCTCCCAGCCTGCCCTACCAAACCGGTTACACCTTCCCTCACCACCAGGTGCACTATCCCAACCAGTACGGCCTCTTCGATGAGTCCAGTCCGACCCCGAGAGCCATGCTCACACCGCCCTCCTCGCCCCTTGAGCTCCTGGACAGTAAACCCAAGCGAGGACGGCGGTCCTGGCCCAGGAAGCGGACAGCGGCGCACACCTGCACATACGGAGGCTGTGGGAAGACTTACACCAAGAGCTCGCACCTCAAAGCCCACCTCAGGACACACACAGGTAGGTTGCTCTCCCGATCGACTCGTGGGAGGCGAGAGTGAATCTGTATCCATTTAGTAAAGGGAGAAATCCCAACTTTGCGGGAACGAATCGCTTTAACATGGAGACGTAGTGGCGCATGCTTCACTTGCATTTCGTGCATTATCGCAAGCTGCAATGTTATCTGTAAAGATTCTGTGTCGATATGAAATGTTTTCTTTATTTTACGAAATCCTAACCAACTTGTATTGCATCTGTGTCTAGGTGAAAAGCCATATCACTGCACTTGGGATGGGTGCGGCTGGAAGTTTGCCCGTTCCGACGAGCTGACCCGTCACTACCGCAAACACACGGGCCACCGACCATTCCAGTGTCAGATGTGCGAACGAGCCTTCTCACGGTCTGACCACCTGGCTTTGCACATGAAGAGGCACATATGAGAGAACAGAAACTCTCTGTCAACTAAAGACATTTATCAAATGTGTTTCGTCACAAGCAAAGACATTATTTAAGAACATACGAACGGCGAAAGCGAGGCGAACATTTCATTGGGGATCTGTAGCTGGTACTACCGCCCTAGAGATGGGCTGCGATCGGAGACGTTGGGATAGAGGGAAGTGACACAGGGCGAACTGTGGACTCCTGGAGTTCGCCGCGGTCCAGAGAACATCTTGCGGGTCCCCTCGAACTGACTAGGTAAACCAGTGGTTGTACGGACTGGGTGAGGTGCTTACATTTCCAAAGCAGATCTTGTCTGAAGGGCTTTGACGAGGTTACGCAGAGAAAGTCGGCAGTATTTGCCTCTTTCCAGTAACTGAGGGAATTTGGTTCGTTTATGGAACTCGGCTCATCTCACTGCCCCAGTTATAGCCGCGTAATAAGCTTCGAAACAATTTTTTTTTAATCTTTAATGTGTGTTCTTTTGTCTTTGAGTTTTGAGATGACCCTGCGATGGGTCTGAGCGAATGTCCGACGACTACTGGGCTGGAGTTTAATTTGGACTTCAGCCCAGCAAAGAGCAGAGAGTATCTATGGTGCAACAGAAACTTTGCCCATCTGCCCACTTCCGACTTACACTATACAGGGCTAGATGTCTTGTAATTGAGAATTGTATTTTTCACGTTTTTATAAATATATTATTTTCTATTAAAATTATTGTATTATATAAATATAAAGAGTGAGTTAATTTCAAATCCGCTTTTATTTCAAAAACAACCACTGCATTTGACATGAAATCTCCAGCACACCACCACCTTGCACGTTCTCTATTCGCTTCTGAGAAAAGTCACAGATTTTTGACGCAACAATGTATATTGATGCCATGTTCCATGTAAATAATTAGATCTGCAAGGCAGTACTGGACAGCTCCTTCAAACATTGGGAGGAGCTCGACGGCCCGTGCTGTCCTCATTTTAGAAAGCCGCCGAGAGTTTGATATCATTTTCCTGTGTCTCCCGCTAAGAAGTTTGTAAATCTCTGGACCACTGCACCGAAAGTCACAACGTTACTAAATTTTAAAGTAGTCTCAAATCACATGAGCTTCTCCATCACACAAACTGAAATGTTTAGTATCTTGTCCAATGAACGGAAAGTAAGGATTCATAATCATTGTCAACACATCTAAATCGTTACACCTCTAAGAGTAGATGAGAACTTTCTATGAAATGAACTGTGGGTTGAAGTTCTGAAGCAACAAAACCAGTTTTTTTAAGAACTATCTAATGTTTACTTTCGTCTACAAAAGCAAACCAAGATTAGAGACGCCCCCGGACTGCGTAAAGGTTAGGAACAGACCGTAGGTTTGTGGGAGAGCCCAATACATTCTTAAACATTTTACAAACACATTTCTCCTATTGATGTCGCCTCAGTCCATATGTACTTCTATCATTGTTTATCCCTCGGGTGTGAAAATTGCGCAGATATTATTGTGAAGCGCTCATTTCCTTTTTTCACACAATCTCCAGGTGTGGGCGATAGTAGAGCAGAGAGACTGCCTGGTGAGAGCAACTCCCTTCGGGCAAACCTTTCGAGAACTGCTCAACTCGCAGAGGCCGCAGTGTATATACTGACTCTTTTTGCCTTTTGCTTTCCCGCTCTTTCAATTACTATACATACATACATACATATATATATATATACACACACACTATATCCTTTGAGAGCTGCTGATGATCGTACCTCTGCTGTCTTTTCAAAGCCACATCAAAAAAGAAGTTGGGATAAGAAACAAAACAAATTTACAAAACCGAGCTCACCAAATATTTTTGCTAATGCTGACACTTGAACTTTCAGTGGAATGTTTTTTGTGAGGGTCAAGATCCCCGTAAGTTTTAATAAGCCTCTATATGACATGTTTGACTTTATGCATTCTTTCACGTTCTGCCACACTTGAGTCTGGTTGCTGAGCTTGGAGCCGTGGAGCAGCTGAGGTTTGTTGGAAGTAGAATGAATCTCACTCTATGTGAGACAAATGCTGACGCCCTTCCCCTGAGTAGAACCTTAAAGAGTTAAAAAAAGATTAGATCTCAAGATAAACATCTCATCAGCCAAGCGCAGTTACAATTATGTAAAAACATACACATACACAAAGGAAAGATTGTTATAGATAATACACATTTAACAAAAACAGCAAACATGAGGAGATTTGCAGATGCTGGAAATTCAAGCAACAGACACAAAATGCTGGTGGAACACAGCAGGCCAGGCAGCGTCTATAGGGAGAAGCGTTGTCGACATTTCGGGCCGAGACCCTTCGTATTTGTTGAACTGTGGCTCTTCAATGCAGCCTGGATGATTTTGAACTTCTGAACTTGTGGAAACTCTTCTGTGGAAATATGAAAACAAACAACAGAGTAAGGCATTCTGCCATTTATGCTTGTGACAGTTTTCTAGAGAAAGTGCTACCTCACCCCACATACACCCTGACCCACCCGTCCCTCACCTATAACTTGTTCTCTTTGTGTGTCTATCTTCCTTCAGATTACTATTGAATATACTTCCACTACCACCCCAGACGGTATTTATCAGATTACAACATTGCTTAAAAGAAAATCTCCATATCTATCTCAACCCTATACCTATCAAATTTCCCCTCAGTAACTTTAAGACTCAAGCCCCAGTATCTCAACCAATCCAAACATGTTCATGAAAATCTTCCTAATCTCTCCTCTGAGAACAGCAACTCTCCAGCCTCTGCACACAACTAAATATTATTTATTTTCAACCAATCTTCCTACGTAAACATCATTTCAGGGTGTTACCATGCATAAATTCTCATGTGAGGTCCCAAAGCAACTTTGACTAATCTTTAAAGAAACTGCAGAATACTTTGGATTAAATTAAAGGTAGTTGATGTTTTAGTGTCTTCATTGCTTTAAGTCTAGGATCAGATCTCCTTCAAAAGTCTCAAAAAAAAACGTTATTTTTCACATTAGAATTTTCGTTTTGGCCTCTAATCACCGAGAATAGATCATCCCTACCCTGATACAACCACATCGGTACATTCAGCTTCTGCATCACTCTGCATAGGTAGAGTTTACCAGATCTTTAACATCAACAGATAGGAGCCTTCTGTGATCACCATGCTCTCAATTAATCTTGCATTACTGCTCGCCTTTATCATCTCCCATCTCTCATCACCCTCTCATCCCTCCATCATCTTCCAAGAGAAGGGCATTCTAATACAGGACTGTTCATATCCCCTGGATTCCTAACAAGGCTGCTTGTATTGTTATGAAATAAATGTTGCAGCCAAGTTACTGTACATACAATGTTTCCTAACACTAAAGGGAAGATGGACTGATGTTTCCTGGAAATTTTGGGGTTGTTTTGCTCCCACTGGAATTCCACTCATACCAGCCGGCCAGCAAGTCCTCAGCAATGGACAATTCCTGCCACCCTGCCTATGACTGGCTGTGAATTTATATCCCAAACTCTCCAGCTTTCCTTTGGAACTGGTTGCTATTAGACAAGAACAATATCACTGATGCTGTCAAGATCAAATAGAACACTATGGGCAAATCCAGGATGATACAGAGTGTTCCTGATCCTCACCGAAGGAATCCCTGCACCCACCTAGTGGATACTCAGAGATTATCAGACCACTATTGTGTACCTACAAACTTGTGCCAAACCCTTAGGTCAGCTGATCGGTGAGTAGGGTTTTTAAAGTCTATTTAAGTTAACATAATGAAAGTAAAAGTTATGTTATGATGAATATAAAATTCTAACTAGAAAAGTCAAGTAATTGAAAAGTCTCCCGAGTTTGCAAACTTAAGAGCAGCAAAGTATAATGATAGGTTTTGGGCATTTTCCAGGCCCTGGTGTACATTGTCGCTCATATATACAGCAGTTCAATCTGGAAAAAATCTCCATTTGCAACTAAATGTACAAGTCCCGCTGAAGGGTCTCAGCCTGAAACAGCAACTGTTGACTCTTTTCCATGGACGCTGCCTGGCCTGCTGAGTTCCTCCAGCTGTTGGTGTGTGTTACAATTCCCTGATGTCTACTTAATGCACAATTAACTTCAGGCTACAAACACTCTCTGCACCTACCGTCTTTTGAAACTTGTTAGAAGTAACGTAATTATTTATTCCTTAATGATGATTGGTCTTCAAAGTACCTTTATCACTAGATGTATTATTCCCTAAGCAAAAGGCCTAACATCAGCTGAAATTCTAACAGTCTACTGCCTGAACTGACTGAAAGAGAGACATGGCTTCATGGCATACCTCAACCTGCTGTGGAAGTTGTAAACACATATAAGGAACATCTGTAGGGGAATATCTCCGAAACAGTGATTAAAATGAAATGGAAAAGGATACATGTACAATGCACCAAAATACAAGCTGTCAATTGAAGAAATGTAGTTTCAGTGGGGTAAAAGCAGATCTGGCTGGCTAAGTTGGAATCAAAACTTGGCAAGCAAAGATGCATCGGACCATGGGAGATGATTAAAGCAGAAATGTGTCGTTAACAAGCCAGGTAAGTTTGTAGATAGGTAAAAAGTGGGGTAGTTAGACCTGGAGGTCTGTGGTGACCAAAACATTCTCTAAATCTGCCTAATGCAAGCTCTACAGAGGGCAGGATGGTGTGTGGGGGGGGGGGGGGCAGATCCCCAAGCATTCCCACCACCCGATCACTGACTAACGTCACTGTCACCCTGGACAAGGGATCATTTCAGCTGGTAGCAGCCAATCTCTGCCATCCCTCATATGTTCCCCTTTCTGCAGCTGTAGGGAAGTCACCCTGGCTTCTCTCAGTCTGTGTGACTGATAATGCTGTGGCTTCTTTCCTCAGTGTGTAGTGGGTGGCAGACTCACTCATGTGGTCCACTTGCTGCCCCTCAGAGCTCAGAGTTCTTCATTGATGACAAGAGTTCCCAAAACACATTGAGTCATGGAGCAATACAGTATGGATACAGGCCCTTCAGCCCATCCAATCCATAACAACTTCAATGTCCCACCCAGCTTCCCCTCATTTGGCCCACATCCCCTTAAAACGAGCCCCTTCATGTACCTAATCAAATACTTCTGAAATGATACTATTGTACCTGCCTTCACCATTTCCTCCAACAGCTGTTACCCTTCAGATCTTTTCTAAATCTTTCCCCTCTTACCTTAAATCTATATTGCCATAGTTTTGGACTCCTCTGCACTGGAGCAAAGTCTGTTCCCATCCATCTTATCCAAGTCTCTCATAATTTTAAGCATTTCTATAGGGTTGGTCCACATTCTCCTAATTTCCCAGGAATAAAGACCTAACCCATGAACCTTACCCTAAAACTCAGACTCTCTAGTTCTGGCAACATCCTTGTTAATCTTCTCTGCACTCTTTCCAGTTAAACCATGTCTTTCCTATAACAGCAAAAACCAAGACAGTGCAGACTACTCCAAATGCAGCCTCACTAACCACTTATAGAACTGCAGTAGAATGTTTCAATGTCCTGACTGATGAGGAACAGACATAGTTAATCAAGGCACACAATTTCTCATTGCCATGTATTCTCTGAAGTCCCATTACTCTTTTATTCTTAGCCAATCCACATATTTGCCATATTTAAGGGACACCACTGCCCCAAAGACTGGGCCCCTCCTTCCATGACACCTGCCTGCTCTTTGTGCTCCCAAGGAATGCAGGTGAGCCTGCTGAAGAACAGCTCATGGGGCTCCAAGGGTCAGTGGTAAATGTCGTTGCGGTTCCTGAAGATGAGACTTTGGTGCTTAACCAGAGGTTTCCTACTCTTCGTCCCTTTCAGCCTCCCCTTTCCCTTCCACTTCTTCTTCCTCCTCTTCTTTTTCCTTCCTTTTCTCTCCCTCTGTTGGAATGGTCCCTTCACTCACTGAAAGAAACACTTGATCTCCCAGTGTCCCTTATCATGGAATGTGGACTTTATCTGTTCATCTGCACTGCACTTTCTCTTTCATGATATTCTGCAACCTGTTTTCTGAATGCTACTGGCAAACAGAAGCTCTTCATGTATCTTGCTACGTGTGACATTAACAAATCAATATCTTCTACCCTCATACTTCTTTACATGGGGTCCCGTGCTCTGCAGACTCTGGGAACATCGGTGACAGGGCTGACTCCAGTAAGTGCCAAGGTGTTGTATCCCCTGTTTCTCACGCACAGGGCAGAGATTTGGAGAAGTCACGGCTATAGGGGCTCACTTGTTGAAGATATTCAGTATAGATGGATATATTTTGAGATCTTGGTGGAATCAAAGGACATGGAGCAGGAAAAGGGCACTTAAGATCAACCACAATTTTATTGCATGGGGGAGTAGACATGATGAGCTGAATGGCCTTATCATGTTTCATTTCCTCTTACACTGCCTGGAGAGCAGGAGGGAGCAGCCTTTACCTCCTGTTAGAGGAGGTGTATCACAACCGTGGTCTCCACTGTATCATCTGCACACCCTGACAGGTGGGCTGCAGAAGGAGTTCACCAATCACACTTATACACATTCCAGACAATTAGTGTTTCTTTTCAGGAGTGTTTAACTCTCCTCCATTCATTCCAGTCTTGCTGAGACTTATCAAAAGCACAGCCATGCCTACACTCTCTACTCACCTTCATCCTTGCTCCAGAAAGAAGACCAGTGCTTCCATTGATGCTATCAAGGAGCAGTATTCATTTAGTAATAAGTTACTGCTTCTTAGCCATAGTGTTGGTGTTAGCTTTCAGTTTGAGAATTTTAGTTAGTAGTCCTGTTGACCCGGAGTTATTGTTTTTCCTTAATCCTGCACAGTTCTTATTACAAAGTCATTGACCTTTACATCCACTTTAATGTTTCTCCCTCTGCACTTGGGCCATAATCACACTAGTGACAACAAGTCTCGACCAACTAAAATGAACCCAATAGAGAGAGAACAACTGATCTCAACCCCTGAATTTTGTTTGGTAGGTAGGAGAAAGGCTAAAGTCAATAGAAGGGACTCAGCCTGAATCGCCAGCTGTACTCTTTTCCATTGATGCTGCCTGGCCTGCTGAGTTTATCCAGCATTGTGTGTGTGTTGCTAAAGTCAGAAGAGGCTGGTTTGGCTGATGTGGCACATATGTTACGCCAACTACATGCAGAGCGGAAAGACCCATCCAAACTAAAGTTCGTTGGTCACATGGAGAAGAAGTTAAAGTCAATGAACCGAGGGATCTTCCCTGAAACTCAAGACCCGCAAGCTGGCCTCATGCTATGTGAGACCATGCATGGTGGCGAAGATTGTGCCAACCATCATCCATGTAGATTCACTCAACGTTCCATGTTATCCAGCTCATACAGTGACTACCTCCACCCTGGCTCCAATCACACCCTTCCCCATGGAGGGTCCCTAGTCTACTTGATGCGGTGCCTCTGGCTAGGGACCCTCTGGTGCAGGGCAGGGTCAGAACCTCTTGGACTGGGGGCATTTGGCCCTCAGGAATGTTCTTGGGCTCTGGCCCATGACATCCTGGATGTCTCTCATCTGGGACTTGCAGCAGGCACAGGTCTCTGGCGCCTTGGGAAGGAAGCCCTGTGACAACCATAGGTTCTGTCGTGTCTGTGCGCTCTTGCAGAGCAGGTTCACCAATCATACCAGTGAGTATGCACATTTCAGGTAAATGGGGTTTCATTGTGGTGGTACTTAACTCCCTTCCTCTCATTCCAGTCTAGTCTAAACTTGACAAAAAGCACAGCAATGTCTACATTCCTGCTTACCTTAGACATGGCTCCAGGAAAGAAGACCACCATTTTGTTTATAGCAGTAAAGGAGAACTGATGTTAGCTTTCAGTTTGAGATTTTTAGTTAATGGCCCTGTTGGCCTAGCATTTATTGTTTTCCCCTTATCCTGGATGGTTCTTATTCAAAGTCAGTAATATGTTCATCCACTTAGTGTCTCTTCCTCTGTATTTGGGCCATGACTGCACACTGTCACCTCGAGGCATTGAAGAAGAGGCTTCTGTTTGGCTCACAGAGCCTCAGGAATCCTGTTCTGTGGATTCTGTGCTAAGATGCTGTGGAACCAAAGGACTGTACCAACTCTAAAGCAGTTCCAATGGCCTTTGTGTATGGACCTCACTGTTTCTAATTGCAGAGAAAGGTACACAAGCTCAATCTGATTGATGGGTTGCTTATCCTGGCAGAACATCTCTAGACTTCCTTGGCAATGACGTGGAACTTATGAAGTGAAACATTCATAGGAGGAGATGGAATGATGTGTCTTCTTTCTGACAATGGTGACATAGCATGCCAGTTACTAGCAGGTTTTTCAGTTAAGGCTTACACTACATCTGAAAAGAGAAGGAAAAGATGTTCTGGCTTGCTATCCAGTTCAAATGGCGGTCCGGGATTTACCGCATGACCAAATCAAAGGAAAACTGAAGTAATCAGCGGGCCTGCATCCATCCCGATAGGATTTTAGCAGCAGCCTGCCACTAGAGTGTTTGGAACAGGAAGAATTGCTTGTATTAGACGTGGATGCTCTAATGTTTCTGCAGCTGATCATGTGAGGCTGGGAATCAAATATTTCGGATGGGTCTGAGCGACAGGTTACAGGTGGTTGTTTCTCCTTGGTTTGTGGACACCCAGAAGCCAGTCCACTACCTCCATGGTTACAGACACACCCCACATCCTTTAGAGTAAGCTCAGTGACAAGGGTGCTATCCCTTCCGATCTCTCCATAGGCCTCTCACGTCAACACACACTCTCCATCAGTCCTCCCCTCTCCAGAGATGCTGCCCAGCCTGCTTAGAGTGCCACCATCTTCGAGCTTTGTTTCTGATTTTTGACATCTACAGCTTTTTTAAAAATTTCTAGCTGTTGGCTGCGGTGTGGGTAAAAGATGTACTCCAGAAATAAACTGAGAACTCATCAGCAGATGGAATAAGGACCCACCATTCAGGGGACGTCCTTGATATCCTGCCAAGATTCGTCTCTGGGTCACCACCACTCAGATCAGTTATCTGCCTGTTCACCTTGTGGGTGCAACCTGCCTATCACATGCATCTCTGACAGAAATACAGTACCTCAGCAAGCGGTAAGTGCTTTGGAACACAGTGGAGCTTGTCACAGTTGTTTGAAATGGAAACATTTTCTCTTGCTTCTTAGTTATGATTGCAGACTGTCTTGTGGACAGACTTGCCAGATTTTCCTGGCTGCATTGCTCCACGAAAGCAACCAGTGACTGCCCCGGTACTGGTGCTGCTCAGCAGCTTACTGGGCCACACATGAATCTGGCTCACTCCTGGCTGGGCCAGAGGTCCCTGTCACTGCTGACTGGTCAAATTTTCAAGGTTCCTCAGTGACAAGTTCAAGTCCTGACTGCACAAAACACCATGCAGTCCTGTGAAAACAAATACTTTCACAGCTTGCCGAGTCAGTCCCACTGAAACATTCAGGAAGCCAAACCAAGCAGTCTGCTCTATCACCACCCCAGTCCCTGTGCCTGCAGGGTAACTGGAAGAAATTCTGGGGATTTCCTAATTAATCTGATTGTTACACACAACCAGCAGCCTTACAAAACCTCCCTTCAGCTTGGTCAAAACAACTGTGGTTATCGCCGATTGTGACCAGCTCAATGCGACAACAGTCAAAGCAGCAGTGTGGAACAGATGCAGCTAGCCTGCCTCCCCACAGTCCCTGCCCTCTAAACTGCTTCTATAGGGGGTGAGCGTGTCTCTGGTAGATACTGTATGTCAAATACAGTTGGGGAGGGGCAATCAAAGTTGAGTTTATTGTCAGATGTACAAGTACATGGATGCACTGGTGCAGTGAAAAACTTCCTTGCAGCAGTATAGCAGGCATAATCAAAGAAAAACATAAATTAATCATAACATTTTTATAAGAAAATACATCGAATGGAATATTCTGTATTATGTGCCTTTAAATCTCAGAATTAGGTACAATCTGGCACAAGAATATTTGGAATACTCTCTGTGATCTCCTCATCCAGCCTTATGTCACCTGGCTGTTCTAGTCAATCTTTTCCAGTCAAATGCCATACATTTCCTACAAGCTCCCATTACTTACTGTCAGCTCATCATGTTTATAGGAACTGCCTTGTTTAGAATAGCTAATGATGTTTACATATACACTTCAGTGTAACACACTTGGTAAGGTTTACAAGGATCCTCTTCTAGAAACCTCTTGACAATACTTACAGCTGTTCACACGTGTGCTAACATTTGAAAGTATTCCCTGAATAAATCAAATGTCGATGTTTGCAGAAAATCCTCTGCAGTGACTGGATAACGTTTCTAGTGACCCCAGATCCCTCTCCCTCTCCCCCACATGTCACAGACAGATGTTTACAGGTAACTCCCTGCAGGGTAACATCATTCAGAGAAATGTACAAAATTCACAGCTGGGGTTGTGCTTTAAGAGATTGGTCTGCCATGATTACATTGTTATGTAAGGATTTTTAGTGTGCTTTTGTGTTTAGGTTTTGGATACAATGAAATGTGTTGTGGGTTTCATGGGTTTTATTTGTGAAAACCTACATTGGTGTCTCTGATGCCCTAGGACGTTATTGAGCACGTCAGTCAGCCAATGCCAGAAACTACTGGAGTTTTGGGAGCAAAATGCCATCACTTTAGTCTGTACAAACTGAGGCCCAGTTCGCTTGGCAAGAAATCAGCACTGACGACACCGAATTCTACTAGACGGTGGTGCTGCCTGCAATTCCACAGCAGCAAGAGTGGTGAGTCTGTCTGAACTCCCACCTGGACATGATAAATACCGATTACTGAAAACTCACCTTTTACAGACCTTTGGATTATTGGAGACTGAGCGTGCCAAACAGTTGCTGTCCTCGTCTGGCCATAGTGATGTGAGGCCTACAGAGCTAATGGACCACATGCTGTCTCTCCTGGAAAATCACCATCCCTGTTTTATTTAGAATCAGAATCAGAATCAGGTTTATTATCACCAGCATGTATCATGAAAATGTATGTATGCATGTATCAGTAGTTCAATGCAATACATAAAATAGAAGAATAGATAAATAAATAAATTACAGTAAACATATATTGAATAGATTAAAATCAGGCAAAAACAGAAATAATATATTAAAAAAGTGAGGTAGCATTCATGGCTTCAATGTCCATTTAGGAATCGGATGGCAGAGGGGAAGAAGCTGTTCCTGAATCGCTGAGTGTGTATCTTCAGGCTTCTATACCTCCTACCCGATGGTAACAGTGAGAAAAGGACATGCCCTGGGTGCTGGAGGTCCTTAATAATGGACACTGCCTTTCTGAGACACCGCTCCCTGAAGATGTCCTGGGTGCTTTGTAGGCTAGTACTCAAGATGGAGCTGACACAACCCAAATTTACAAACCTCTGCAGCTTCTTTCAGTCCTGAGCAGAGACGCCCCCCCCCCCCACCCCATACCAGACAGTGATGCAGCCTGTCAGTATGCTCTCCATGGTACATCGATAGAAGTATTTGAATGTATTTGTAGACATGCCAAATCTCTTCAAACTCCTAATAAAGTATAGCTGCTGTCTTGCCTTCTTTATAACTGTA
Organism: Hypanus sabinus; assembly: GCF_030144855.1. Lineage (NCBI taxonomy): Eukaryota > Metazoa > Chordata > Chondrichthyes > Myliobatiformes > Dasyatidae > Hypanus > Hypanus sabinus. Next base: position 49,123,353 of record NC_082721.1, read on the forward strand.
TTGATATGTTTGGACCAGGCTAGGTCCTCAAAGATCTTGCCACCCTGTAACTTGAAACTGCTCACTCTCCCCACCTGATCCCTCTGTGAGGATCGGTATGTGTTCCTTCGTCTTATCCTTCCTGAAGTCCATTATCAGCTCTTTTGTCTTACAGACATTGAGTGCAAGGTTGTTGCTGTGACACCATTCCACTGTTCATTACGTCACCCTTACAGAGCAACGCTTCTTATCTGACATGGTGCTGACGACATCACCTATTGATGAGAAGGCAAAGAGAAATGAAACATCACTGGAGGCTGCCAATGGCAACAGGATCCAGACAGGTGACATTCTGCTTCAGTGGGTGACATTACACATGGAACTTTGTCTTGGCTAAAGTGGCTGGACCTCAGCTCGGTGCAGGTTTCCTGTGCCTAAGGACTGTTAGTCGATCTTAAGAATTGCCGGCTTGTGGATGTCAAGGCCTTTGGGTCATTAAATTGCTCCCCAAGTGAGATCCCCACCGTGACTCTGTCAAGTACATGCATCACCCCACGTGAGTTTACTCGACCACTGGGTAAATCCCCAAACCTCATCAAGCCCACATTCTCCACTACAGTCACAAAGCACGGGGTCAAGCACCACATTTCCACAACTGGTCCGCCAGTCCATAGACTGGACCCAGAAAAGTTGGCAACCACGAAGGCTGAGCTTGCCAATGTGGAACGACTCAGAATTGTACGCCGGTTGAATAGCTTCAGGGCTCCACCCCTCCATATGGTCCCTAAGTCCAATAGTGGTTGTCACCCATGTGGTGATTACTGACGCCTTAATGAGCCCACCACCCCCCACAGTTACCTGGTCCCATACATCCAAGACTTTTCAGCATGTTTAGTTGGAAAGTTAATTTTTTCCACAGCTGATCTAGTAGGGACTACCATCTAGTTAGGTGCCTGTGTGCTTGGAGGACATTCCCGAAGCAGCTGTGATAACTCTGTTTGGCCTTTCTGAGTTTCTGTACGTGCTGTTCAGACTGAAAAATGTAGCACAGACTTTCCAAAGGCTGATAGATTCTGTATTAAAAGACTTAGATTTTCTTTTTATTTACCTGATGACGTTTGTTGCCAGTGTGTCCAAATCCAAACACGTATCGTATCTCCGCATACTTTTAGAGTGCTTAAGCCAACATAGGTTGATTGTTAACCCTGCTAAATGTCAGTTTGGTTGGTCAACCATCGACTTTCTCGGTCATCACATGCAGAAGGTGCAGAACCCCTCAAGGCAAAGGTAGTTGCTATTAAGGATTTCCCACCACTCTGCACTACTAAAAACTACCTGAGTTTGTAGGTACGATAAGCTTCTATCACTGTTACATTCCGTGAGCTGCTGAACTTACGCTCCCCTGTATAATCCGCTCAACGGCAATACTCCTAATCATGTACTTGACTGGTCAAAGGACGTGACCAGGGCATTTGATGATATCAAACTCTTTCTAACACGACCCTACTGGGGCACCCACTCCCAAATGCCCCAATAGCCATTACTACTGATGCATCAGACTACTCTGTGGGTGCTGTGCACAACCAGTTGTCGGAGGTGTGTGGCAGCTGCCCACCTCCTTCAGCCGGCAGCTCCGTCCTCCTGAAAGGAATCAGAGCACGTTTGACCGCGAGTTTCTCGGCCTCTATCTGCTGTCGGCCATTTTCATTTTCTTCTACAGGGTCGCCATTTTGTACTGTTCATTGACCACCAGCCCTTCATCCACGCGATGGCCAAAATATGATACCCTTAGTCTGCACAGTAGCAACACCACCCAGCCTACATATCCGAGTTCACAAGGGATGTACAACATACCAACGGGAACAATAATCCCTTGTTGGAATGCTTCTCACGGCCAGCCATTGAGGTCATATGCACGTATGTAGGGGTTGACTCTGCCAGTATGGCAACCAACCAGGTTACTGTGCCAGAGATCCAAGCTTCCCAAACAGCAGCCACAGGCCTGTGGTTAGCTGACATTAGGTTCAGGGAGGCTAGGGCTTCTCTCCTGTGCGATGCCTGAACTGGTCACCCTCACCCCCATCGTGCCTGCAAACCGGAGATGGACTATTTTTGACTCCATAAATGTCCTCTCATATCTGGGCTGGAAGAAACTGAAACTGGTTACACTAAATTTGTCTGGCATGATCTGAGAAAGGATGTGTGTGATTGGACTGCAGCCTGTGATGAGTGCCAGTGGGCAAATATTAGCCATAATGTTCAGGCGCCATTGGCACCTTTTTAAGTCCCTGAGCGACAGTTTGACCATGTCAATGTAGACGTTGTTGGTCCTCTGTCTCCACCCCCCTTCCCATGCTTTCACGTATCTTCTTACCAAGGTGGACCGTACCACCAGGTGGCCAGAGGTTGACCTTCTAGCATCGCCGATGGCTGCAGACATGGCTCGGGCATTCATCGGCTCCTGGACTGCTCGGTTTGGCACCCCGTCTTATATTTCCTCTGACCGCAGACCCCAATTCATACCAGACCTCTGGGCTGCGATGGCCCAGAACCCCAGCATCAGGCTACATCACACCGTGTCATATCACCCGCAGTCCAATGGCCTACATGAGCAGTTTCAGCGCTCCTTCAAGGCAGCTCTGAGGGTTTCCCTGACCGATGAGTGTTGGCATCATCATTTCCCATGGGTCCTGCTAGGGATCAGAACAGCTCCAAAAAAGGACTTGCAGTGGTCCGCGGCTGATGCCACGACTACCTGGCCAGCCTCCCAACAGTGTTCCACCCTTCTCAGTACTGTACATTCAATTGCTTTTCACCTTTTCCTACCTCCCAGCATGGCATCCAGCACCCTTGGGTTCCTACTAACCTACATTCTGCCTTGTTTGTTTTCGTCTGCCATGATGCACATTAACATCCCCTGAGGCTCCTTTCGATGGACTGTTCTGTGTTTTGGACCAGGGAGAAAATACTTTCAACATAGATGAGAGGGGTAAATCAGAACATAATTCGGTAGGTCACCTTAAAACAGCCCATCAAGATTTGGAGTACTCTGTGACCATGCCCCTGGCGTCACAACATGACCGTGATCGCGGCACCTGCTGTTCCTCCACCCCTGGAACACAGGACCCGAGCTGGGCAGCTCGTCCAAGATCCAGACAGGCTCACAATGCCGGTTTTGGTGAATTCTGGGGAGGGGCTGTGCAGGGTAACGTAATCGGGAGAAATGTACAATTTACAACCACCGACGTTGTGCTGAGGTTTTGCTTTAAGAGGCTGGTCTAACGTTAAAGTTCTTACATAAGAATTTTTAGTGCCCTTTTGTGTTTGCATTTTGGATTTCAATATAATGTTACAGGTTTCATTAAACGCAAAACACCGCACTTTGTTTTATTTGCATAAACCTACACCCCCACTTCATTTGTCACAGAAAGGACCACTTGCCAATGCTGTTATATCACCTGGCAACACACCACTGTTCACAGGGATCACTACACTGTATAAGTCAATATTAATTGGAATCATCAGGAGTTTAGGAAGGCAACACCCATCATCAAAGATCCCCATCATCTGGGCCATACCGTTTTCTTGTACTTGCCATCAGGTAGGAGGTGCAGAAGCTTGGCGTCCCACACCATCAGCTTCAAGAACAGCTACATCCCTTCAATCACTCAGTTCTTCAACCAACTGGCAAAACCTAAATCACTACAGTTTAGTAAAACTCTGATCACTATGATCACTTTGTACTAATTCGGACTTCATTTTTTTGTTTGAATTGTGTTCTTCCTTGTTTAGATTAACAGGAAAGGAAAAAATAGAGCATCAGATAATGCCAGCCCAGTAGTAAAAACATGTGTAGTCTTAAAACAGAAAAATGTTTAAAATCAAGTAAAAATCAAAAGATCTTCAGATGCTGTAAATCTGAAATAAAAACAAAAAAATCTGAGAAACATTCAGCAGGTCAGCAGCACCTTTGGAGAGAGAAACAGTTAACTTTTTGTGACCAGGACCTTTTATTAGAACTGGGAAAGAGGGAAAACGTGTTAACTGTTCCCACTTCTGAGATGTTAGTTGACCTGCTGGGTGTTTCCAGCATTTTCACAGTATCGTAGCTTACAGCCACAAGCATCTGATACTGGTACTGTTTGGCAACAGGTGTGTGTGGTGAACTATGTGCCTGTCTGGACACGCCCCCTGCTGACTGCTCCTGTGGCTCCTCCCACAGGCCCCTGTATAATGGCGGTCGAGGTCTGATCCTCTGCCTCATTCTCCAGGATGTAATATGATGGTCACTCATTGCTGGTTCCTTCTTCAGTCAATAAAAGCCGATATCTCTCCTTACGTCTCAGAGTGAGTTATTGATGGTGCATCAGTGTGTGTGTGTGTGTGTGTGTGTGTGTGTGTGTACAATATTAAACACATGCAATATATAAAAACACATGTTCCTCTAAACTGTGAACTGTGGATAACACAAGCTGATCCTTGACAAGAATGTTGTTTGTTTAACACAACGGAGCCTCTGTAACCATGGCTATATGGCTATATCATAAGATCTGTACAGGAAACATAGTTTCCTTGTTTATTTTGCAAAGAGTCACTATAAACAGGGTGATGTAATTTCTCAAGAAGCATCCCTGTTGACACTGTCACGTAGTGCGTCGGCCCGCACTGACATGGGCATGCTTTACTACTTGGCATGCGATTTCTATAGTTCAGTCTCTGCACACATTGGTTTTGGATTTGTATTTATCAGCTGATTATGCCGTGGTTTCCCAATAATCACATCCATGTATTTTATGCTGCGAAGTTGCAGTGAATGTCCACGTCCAGATCAGGCAGAGTTGTGTCACTGTAGACATCACCAGTACTTCGATTTGATATGCAGGAAGGAGCCCCAGTAGACAACCTCGCCTGATTACTATGGGAATTAACACAGGGTTCCCAAAGCCATCACCTTGCAATTTATACAGATGTGACCCTGCAGTCCAGACTCATTCACACAGAAAGTGTCTGTAAGTAACACTAAGTGAGTTTTACTGACATTGGCATGTGAATTGCACAGGGATTGCAGCAAGCACCGCCATTTCCACCTGGATGGACAAATGATTTATGCAGGCATGGTAGTCTTCATGCAGAGGTGGTCCCGTCATTCTCACAGCCCAATCAGCCACGGGAACAGTGCACAGTGAGGAGATTACTCACAGGTTGTTAAATGGTGCTCATTTAAAAGAAGACCATCGCGGGCTTTCGGTGTCATTTCGGCGGCCCTATCAGCAGCGGGAGCAGTGCAGAGAAAAGTAAATAAAAAGTACAGAAGAGACGAGTGGAGCAGCCATTGTTGGAAGTAAGCCAGAGGTGAGAGTGGGTGTTTCAGGGTTGGGATCAAAGGAGTCTTCGGCTCGAAAGAGACGGTGGCTCTGGAGAAGTTTCAATTAAGCTTCCCTTTTTTCTTACGATGTCATGGGTACCTAGTGTAGTTTAAATGGCCGTTGTGTGTTCTTCATGCCAGATAATGGAGTCCTGGGAGAACCAATGACCTACCTCTGCGTGAAGTGCATGCAGCCGCAGGTCCTTGAGGACTGTGTTCGGGATCTGGAGCAGCAACTAGATGACATTCAGCTTGTACGGGAGAGTGAGGGGATCATCGATTGAAGTTACAGGGAAGTCCTCACCCCTAAGTTGCAGGAGGCAGGTAGCTAGGTGATTGTCAGGAGAAGGAATAGGGCAGTTAGTGCAGAGTACCCCGTGGCCATTCCCCTCAATAATAAGTATACAGTTTTGGATTCTGTTGTGGGGGAGAACCTCCCAGGAGAATGCTGTATAGACCAGGCACTGAGCTTGGGTTCATAGTACAGAAGGGAAAGAGGGAGAAGAAGGGAGTGGTAGCAATAGGGGATTCAATAGTCAGGAGACAGACAAGAGATTCTGTGAACATGAATGTGACACCCGATGGCTCCCAGGTACCAGGGTCAGGGACGTCTCACATCATGTCCACAGCATTTTGAAGGGAAAGAGAGAACAGCTAGATGTCATGGTACAAACTGGTACCAGTGGCATAGGAAGGAGAAGCAAAGAGGTCCTGAAGAGAGAAGTTAGAGAGCTAGGTAGAAAGCTAAGAAGCAGGACCTCCAGGGTAGTAATTTCTGGATTGCTGTCTGTGCCACACACCAGTGAGGGTAGACACAGGATGATCTGGTAGATAAATGTGTGACCGAGAAACTGGTGCAGGGGAAAGGGCTTCCGGTTCTTGGATCATTGGGTCACTTCTGGGGGAGGTATGACCTGTTCAAAAGTGAAGGTTGCACCTGAACCCAATGGGTACCAATATTCTCGTGGGCAAGTTTGTTAGAGCTGTTGGGGAGGGTTTAACCTAATTTGGCAGAGGAATGGTAACCAGAGTGAAGGGACTCAGGATAGGACGGATGGTAAAAAAGCAAAGATAGTGTGCAGTCAGACTGTTAGGAAGGGCCGGCAGATGATAGGACAAATTTGCAGCCAGCAGGGTGAGTATCAGTGCATTAGGGATGCAGAATCCAAAAGGGTAGCAAATAGAGGACTGGAAGTGTTATATCTCAATGCACGGAGCATTAGAAATGAGGTGGATGATCTTGTTGCACGATTAAAGATTGTTGGGTATGATGTTGTAGCCGTCACTGAATTGTGGCTGAAGGATAGTTGCAGTTGAAAGCGGAATGTCCAAGGCTACAAGTTATATCAGAGGGATAGGAAGGTGGGCAGAATGGATGGCATGTCTCTGCTGGTAAAGAATGGCATCAATTCAGCAGTTTGTTATTGAGCCTATGGGGATCAGTTATAATGAATTGGGTGCTACGTAATGAACTGGAGGTGATTAGGGAGTTTATGGTAAAGGAATCCCAATATGATTGAGTTCAACTTGAAACTTGATAGGGAGAAAGTAAGGTCTGACATGGCAGCATTTCAGTGGAGTAATGTAAATTACAGTGGTATGAGAGAGGAGTTGACCAAAGCAAATTGGAAAGAGATGCTGGTAGGGATGAACAGCAGTGGCGTGAGTTTCTGGGAAAAATGAGGAAGATGCGGAATAGATGTATTCCAAAAACAAAGAAATACTCAATTGGCAAAATAGCAAGGCTGACAAGGGAAGTCCAAGCTAATGTAAAAGCAAAAGAGAGGGCATACAACAAAGCAAAAATTAGCGGGAAGATAGATGATTGAGAAGCTTTTAAAAACCTATAGAAAGCAACTAAAATCATTAGGAAAGATGAAATATGAAAGCAAGCTAGCAAACAATATCAAGGTAGACAGAACAAAAAGCTTTTTCAAATATATAAAAATGAAAGAGAGATGAGAGTGGATATGGGACTGCTAGCAAATGAGGCCAGAGAAATAATAACAGGGGACAAGGAGATGTCAGATGAATTAAATGAATATTTTCATCAGTCCTCACTGTGGAAGAAACTAGAAATGTGCCAGGTGTTGAAGGGTGCGAGGGAAGAGAAGTGAGTGCTGTTACTATTACAAGGGAGGAAGTGCTCAAAAAGCTGAAGGGCCTAAGAGTATTTAAGTCACCAGATGAACTACACTCTAGGGTTCTGAAAGAGGTAGTGGTAGAGATTGTGGAGGCATTAGAGATGATCTTTCAAAAATCATTGGACTCTAGCATGGTTCTGTAGGACTGGGAATTTGCAAATGTCACTCCACTCTTTAAGAAAGGAGGAAGGCAGCAGAAAGGAAATTATTGACCAGTTAGCCTGACCTCAGCGGCTGGGAATATGTTCAAGTCAATTATTAAGGATGAAGTTGTGGAGTGCAGGACAAGATAGGACTAAGTCAGCATGGTTTCCGTAAGAGAAACTCTTGCCTGACAAATCTATTGGAATTATTTGAGGAAATTACAAGTAAGATCAATAAAGGGAGGATGTTGTACATTTGGAATTTCAGAAGGCTGCTTACCAAGTTAAGAACCCGTGGTATTACAGGAAATTACTAGCATTTTTGGAGCATTGGCTGATTGTTAGGAGACAGTGAATGGGAATAAAAGGATCCTTTCCTGGTTGGCTGCCTCTGACTAGTGGTGTTCCACAAGGGTCGGTGTTGGGACCACTTCTTTTTATACTGTATACCAATGATTTAGATGATGGAATAGATCGCTTTGTTGCTAAGTTCGCAGATGATATGAAGATTGATGGAGGGGCAGGTAGAGTTGAAGAAACAGGTAGAACTTGGACAGATTAGGAGAATGGGCAAAAAAGTGTCAAATGGAATACAATGTTGGAAGGTGCATAGTCATGTACTTTTGTAGTAGAAATAAATGTGCAGACTATTTTCTAAAATGGGATAACATCCAAAGATTTGAGAGGTGGAGGGACTTGGGAGTCCTTGTGCAGGTTAACTTGCAGGTTGAGTCATAGGTGAAGAAGGTAAATGCAGTGTTAGCATTCATCTCAAGAGGCCTACAGTACAAGAGCAGGGATGTGATGCTGAGGTTTTATAAGGCACTACTGAGGCCTCACCTTGAGTATTGTGAACAGTTTTGGGCTCCTCATCTTGGAAAAGGAGAGGGTTCAGAGGAGGTTCACAGGGATGACTCTGGGAATATAAGGGTTATCATATGATGAACGTTTGATGGCTCTGGACTTGTAGTTGCTGGAATGCAGGATGAGGGGGAATCTCATTGAAACCTTTCAAATGTTGAAAGGCCTAAGAGTAAATACGTAAATGATGGTTGGGGAAGTCTGGGACAAGAGGGCACAACCTCAGGATAGAGGGGCATCCATTTAAAACTGAGATGTGGAGAAATGTCTTTAGCCAGTGCATTTGTGGAATTAATTACCACAAGCAGCTGAGCAGGCTAAGTTGTTGGGCATATTTACGGTAGAGATTGATTGACCACGGCTGAGGAGAGGAGAAAAGGATCAGCCATGATTGAATGGCGGAGCAGACTCGATGGACTAATTCTGTTCCTGGTCTTACGGTCTAATGATCGTGAAGGGACTCCCGTGAAGGTTCACCAGACTAATCTCTGAGATGGCAGGAGAGACTGGGTCAGTTAAGTTTATATTCACGACTGTCAGAAGAATGAGAGGGGATAGAAATCAAAAATTCTAACAACACTGAACAGATTAGATGCAGGAAGGATGGTCCTAACGTCAGCTTAAAACACTTTATCCCATGTCCTTGTTTTCCAGGACCTGAGAAAAAAAGATAGAGTATTTTCAGCTGAGTCTTCTCTCAGAGAATGATGAACATTTGGAATTCTCTGTTGGAGAAAGCGGTTAAACCCGAGTCATTAAATATGTTGAAGAAGTAGTCAGGTATTGTTCTTGGGCCTAGAAAATCACTGGATAGGGGATGAAAGCAAGTATAAAGAACTAAGCTGAATGGCTGAGCAGGTTCGATTTTTGGTCTGTTTCTGTGTGCATTCCTATACATTTCAAGTTTAAGTTTATTGTCATCCAACAATACATATGCAAACAGCTGAACAAAACATTGTTCCTCTGGGACCAAGATGCAAAAGACTCAGTACACATAGTGATACACAGCACATATAGTTACCGTCCAGTGCACACAGTCACAAAATAAGCCCCGAGCGGAGCGGCCTGAAGATTGACAGGTTGCATGTAAGCGGGGAAGTGATTTATATAGCCACTGGAAAAATTGCAATGGAACCTGTGCAAAAGAGGCTCAGAAACATCACCATCTTTATCATACTGGAGGAGCTACGCCTGAACATCGCTATGTAATTTATGCAGGAGACTCTCTCCAAATATATGAAGATCACTGCAAACATTGCTATAGTACTCAGTTAATGTAAAGAGAGGAGTTCCTGTAAACAATAGTACCTGATAAATGCAGGGTGGAGGGGTGGTGTGTGCATGTAGCTCATTATGGTTTGTATTGGACAGTCCCTATAAAAAGGTTTGAAAAACACAGATATGGGAAATTAAAATCAAATCAAAATGCAGGAAACACCCAGCATTTCATTCAAGATCTATAGAGAAAGAAACTATTAATATTTCAGGTCAACGATTTTCATCAATATTAGGAAAAATGAGAAAACCAGTCATTTTGGAGTTGCATGGTGTTTTTAAGGGAGAGATTGATAAAGAAATTTGACAAGGCAAGGGTTACCTGGGTGGTCACAGTGCTTATAGAAGCACCTGGTCAATGATTAATGAGGGAGCTTATACAGAGAAACAAAAGACACCTTAAAGTGTTGTATTGAACCTGAACCCATTTGAGCACTGGAAGTGATTGGCAGATGGTGGTAACATCCCTGATAACGTTAGAATGTGATTAACATGGGAGAGTCATGGAGACGTGGAACCCCAGGACACGGAAACCGGCCCTTTGGCCTATATCGCTCTATCCCTCTGGTAATAGTGTACCAGTCTAAACCTGTCTCTACCATCTCCGCTGACTGCCCGTTCCACTTACCCACCAGCCTCTGTGTGAAAAAAACCTCTCCTTCACCTTCATTCTAACTCGACTAGTTTCAGACTCCCATACCTGGGAAAAATTGTGATTATCTATCCCACCAATGCCCTTTACAATTTTAGCAATCTCTGCAGGGTCTTCCATGATCCAGTGAGCGCAATCCCTGTCTGTTCATCTCTGTTTATAATTGAAACCTTCATTCCAGGCTACATCCTGGCGAATCCCTTCTGCGCCCTTTCTCGTGCGAACATATCCTTCGGAGGAGTGGTGACCGGAGATGGAATATTCCACGTGTAGTATGCGACTCTGAAATTATACCGGGAGGGGAACTTGCACATGCTTAGGATTAACTTTAGGACGGAGTAATCTGACGGCTGGACAACTGCCAAATTCTTCATAGCTGGAACACAGCAGATGTGAACATTGTCATGGAATTTAAACAGGAGTCTCGGTGAAAATTATACGTAATGTAATTGAACATAACCACGTATTTTGCACAGGGAATCTCTGTCAACATCTCTCCGTTGTTCACAATTAGCGGAGTCCGTGTCGCACCTTTGAATGAAGTTCTGTTCAGCGGAGGAGCGACTCTGCCTGTAAACTCAGCGCCTGTCTTGTTCGGAATCGATGTTTGTAAACATGCCGGCAGCGTTAGCAGGCGAAGGCGTCAGGTACACGCTGCGTGTATTGGCAGTTTTATTATACCGAGGCTCGGCATAAACGTCGCTCTGAGACTCCGTAAACCCAGCCTTTGCTTCATTCAGAGCGTCGCCGTGTTGTCTACAGGGAGAATACGACAGAATGGCGCTGCTAATTGATTTATACTGGGGTAGAAACTGCTTGTTGAGTGAGTGGCCAAGGCACTGTGCTGAGAACACGTTAACGTCGGCCTTTGGTTTATTCAGCTAAACTAAATATTATCCTGAGATCGATATAGATCGATTTACTCCGAATGCCGCTGTTAACCTTGTCACTTGGAAACAGGGATCTCCCTTTAAACATTATTTTTATTTTGAACAGGGGCGTCCTTACCGATTATGTTGCAACATAATACCAGGTAGTATATGTAAGCATCGCCCTGCTTTTTTTTAACACGGTGATTTCGGTAACATTGACATTTAAACTAAGTGATCACTGTCATTAGATTTATACCCATGTGATATACCCATGTATTCCATGTGATGTGTCTAAGTGGATCACATTGGATTCCAGCAGGAATGTCCCCGAGATTTATATAAGGGAGTTTATATTTATAAATACTATTATTATTATTATTTACATGAGACATAAGATTCCTCTAAAGTGTCCAATGTGCATTTTTCAGATTGTAGGTATAGCCGCGTGTTTTATCCCGGGAATCTCTCTGTGGTGAACTACACATACCTGTCTGGACACGCCCCCCCCCCCCCCACTGACCGTGACTCCTCCCACAGACCCCGGTATAAAGGCGATTGGAGACTGAGCCCCGGCCTCAGTCTCCAGGATGTAGTGTGGTGGTCAATTTCTTTCTTCCAGGCAATAAAAGCCTATATCTCACCCCACGTCTCCAAGAGTTATTGATGGTGCATCACTCTCGAAACGTCAGCCTGTAGTTTGCACAGCGCGGGGTGTCCGTTCACTGCCCTTGTAAAAAGCAGTCACAGATTCTACCTTCTATTACAAAAATGGAGGGCTACGTAGGAGGGAAGGGTTAGATTGATTTTAGGGTAGGTTATAAAGTCGGGGCAGCATCGTGGGCACTGTGCTGTCGTGTTCTGTGCTCCACGTGATTCTGTTCAGTAAACACTACCGTGTCTGGTCACCGAGGGAGACCACAGATTGGCAGGGTACCTTTATCAGTGCTCTACCATTTTACCACGCTTCTCTGCAAACATTGCCAAAGTGGAGGCCTTGAAATCCATGTGATTTCTGCAGCAGTCCCTGATTTACAGCGGGGATTGTCTGTAAACACTGCCTTTGATTTGTGAAGGCGAATCCCTGAAACAGTTACTCTGTGATTTATGGAGGACTTTCTGTAAAACTTCAGCAGATTTGTATAGGAGATTTATATAAGTTAGAATAAACATTGCCAAACACAAGTACGAAAAATAAGAGAAAACTACTGATGTGTTCCGATTGTCTGAAGTCCTTTGATAAAGCCCCACAGGGTTAGCGTCCAGGGTAAAGTGGTCGGGCCTGGGATAATGCAGTGGTAGGGATGGAAAACTGGTTAACAAACGAACAAATGGAAGTACGGTTGATTGCCTTTTTCCTGGTGGTAGCTGGCAATGAATGGAGTACCTTGGAGGCTTAGTGCTGGGGTCCCAGCTATTCACAAAGAGCATCAGCATCTCCCTGAGGGAACTTATGGTTATATCCCTAAGTTTGTTGATGATACAAAACTTGAGTGGAAGGATGCAGAGAGGCTTCCAAGATTATCTGAACAGGTTGAGAGAATGCACAAATACACAGCAGATGTGGTATGGCATGTATGTACAAAGGTAACTGGGGAGGGAAATTTAAAAAAGAGTAACCGGGAAAGGACCAGTCACTGAAAGCAAACCTGAGGTACAACAATTAAAGAGGTAAATGGCAAAATGCTGGACAAACTTAGTGGGTCAGGCAGCATCTATGGAGGAAAATGAACAGTCAATGTTTTGGCTGAAGGTCCTTCTTCTGAACTGGTGAAAGATCCTGTTGCAAAATGTCAGCTGACCATTTCCCTTCATGGATGCTGCCTGATGTGATGAGTTACTCCAGGTTTGTGAGTTGCTCCCAGTTCCAGCATCTCTATGTCTTGAAGGCATGTTGGCCGTCACTGCAAGAGGATTTAAGTACAAAAACGTGGATGCCTTACCACAATTATACAGGGATTTGGTGAGGTTTACCTGGGGTTTAAGGAATAGTTTTGGCTTCCTTGGTTAAGAAAGAATACATTTGTCATAGAGGGAGTGCACTGAAGATGTAGTTATTTAGGGTGAACACCACAAACCCAAAACCACTGTCTTCAATTTAAATAACTGTGTGACAGGTATTCCATTTCCAGGGCCCAAGAGGCTTATTGCTAAACTCAGCTTTATAACATGACCTTTTCAAAGGGTCAGAGTTGTTGGTGATAAACTTTTAACAAATATTCTTTGTTCAGCTTTTTGTTGTAAACAAGAACTAGTCTTCATCTCTTAATGTAAATTGTAAGTAGCAATCAGTTTGAAGTTGGAGGCACAGCTTTGCAAAGTAAAGTGACCAGGAGACTTGTCTCTATTAGTCAAACACAAAATGATAGGGTTATGTTGTGATGGATATTCACTGTCCTGAGACAGGAGGTCTCGAGTTTGCTAAGCTTGCTTTCTAAACACAGAGCATCTGACACTTGTAAGATAAAAAACAGTTGTAAGCACATTTCCAACTAACAGTTTGTTTAGTTTCTGGTTGTAAACAGAAGTCAGTTCTTAAAATGTAAATGATAAGCAATAATCAGATTGGAGCTAAAACAAATACTGTCCTTTTGAGGAGTTTCACCCTAAAACATCGACTGTTTACTCTTTTCCATAGATGCTGCTGGCCTGCTGAGTTCCTCCAGCATTTTATGTGTGTTACTGTCTCTAAAACAGCTTTGCAAACAAACTCAGTAATTTGCAGATGCTCTATCAGATACTAGCTCACTTCACCTGTTCAGGATGTGGTATAAGACCATGGGTTGTTTAATTCAGGTAGTTTCAAACAGACAAGCTGACTCTAAGTTGCTTAGTTCAAGGAAGCTTGAAGAACAGATGGATAATATTACGCAGCATATTAAATAACTGATGTGTTTATAGTTGAAAGTAATATGTATTCAAAGAGGTTATCTTTAGAGTATTAGTTGTGAATTGTGAACATTAAGCTGAGAAGTAATGAGCAAGAAGGCTGCGAGTGAACTGCTGATTTTTTAGAGCAAAGGGAATTTTTTATTACTTGGGTTAAAGAGAGGTGAGACTGTGCAGGCACATGATGTCAGCCAGTAGAGCGTGAAAGGTTTACAAAGAAGGCCGCCATATCCAGCAGGCAGCATCGGAGCAGGCAGCGGAGTGAGAGGCAGCAGAGTGACAGGGCTTTGGCTCAACGGGCTTAGGTGGTAACGGGATGAGGCGAGGTAGGAAGTATGTGCGTGAAGCCATTTTTCTGTGCTCAGTGTGGGGGGTCCTGCAGTCTCCCAGCCTCCCAGATGGTCATATCTGCACCTGGTGTGTCGAGCTGCAACTTCTGAGGGACCAAATTAGGGAACTGGAGATACAGCTCAATGACTTTGCCTAGTGAAGGAGAGTGAGGAGGTGATAGAATGGAGTTATAGGCAGGTTTTCACACCGGGGCCACGGGAGACAGACAAGTAGGTCACAGTCAGGGGGGGAAGGGGAAGAGTCAGGTACTAGAGAGTACCCCTGTGGCTGTACCCCTTGACAATAACTACTCCTGTTTGAGTACTGTTGGTGGTACAGCCTACTTGGGGGAGTGACAGTGGCCTTGCCTCTGGCACAGAGGCACTGTGGCCCTGTGGCTCAGAAGGGTAGGGAAAGGGAAGAGGAAGGCAGTAGTGATAGGGGACTCTATAGTTAGGGGGTCAGACAGGTCATTCTGAGGACACAGGAATGAAACTCAGATGGTAGTTTGCCTCCCAGGTGCCAGGATCTGGGATGTTTCAGATCATGTCCAAGATGTCCTGCAGTGGGAGGGTGAGGAGCCAGAGGTCGTAGTACATATTGGTACCAATGACATAGGTAGGAAAAGGGAAGAAGTCCTGAAAACAGAATACAAGGAGTTAGGAAGGAAGTTGAGAAGCAGGACCTCAAAGGTAGTAATCTCAGGATTACTGCCTGTGCCACGCAACAGCGAGAATAGGAATAGAATGAAGTGGATGATAAATGCGTGGCTGAGGGATTGGAGCAGGGGGCAGGGATTCAGATTTCTGGATCATTGGGACCTCTTGGGACCTCTTTTTGCACTTGAATCCCAGGGGGACCAATATCCTGGTGGGGAGGTTTGCTAAGGCTACTGGAGAGAGTTTAAACTAGAATTATTGGGGGTGGGAACTGAACTGAAGAGACTGGGGAAGAGAAGGTTGGTTCACAAATAGAGAAAGCTTGTAGACAGTGTGAGAGGGAGGATAGGCAGGTGATAGAGAAGGGACGCACTCAGACCGAAGGCTTGAGATGTGTCTATTTTAATGCAAGGAGTGTTGTGAACAAAGTGTTTGAGCTTAGAGTGTGGATCAGTACTTGGAGATATGATATGGTGACCATTACAGAGACTTGAATGGCTCAGGGACATGATTGGTTACTTCAAGAGCCGGGTTTTAGATATTTCAGAAAGGACAGGGAGGGAGGCAAAAGAGGTGGGGGTTTGGCACTGTTGATCGGAGATAGTGTCACGGCTGCAGAAAAGGTGGACGCCATGGAGGGGTTGTCTATGGAGTCGCTGCGGGTGGAGGTTAGGAACAGGAAGGGGTCAATAACTCTACTGGGTGTTTTTTATAGACCACCCAATAGTAACAGGGATATCGAGGAAGAGATAGGGAAACAGATCCTGGAAAGGTGTAATAATAACAGAGTTGTCGTGATCAGAAATTTTAATTTCCCAAATATCAATTGGCATCTCCCAAGAGCGAGGGGTTTAGATGGGTGGAGTTTGTTAGATGTTTTCAGGAAGGTTTCTTGACACAATATGTAGATAAGCCTACAAGAGGAGAGACTGTACTTGATTTGGTATTGGGAAATGAACCTGGTCAGGTGTCAGATCTCTCAGTGAGAGAACATTTTGGAGATAGTGATCATAATTCTATCTCCTTTACATGAACATTGGAGAGAGACAGGAACAGACAAGTTAGAAAAGCATTTAATTGGAGTAAGGGGAATTATGAGGCTAAAATTGGAGGCTTAAATTGGAAACATGTTCTCAGGGAAATGTACGGAGGAATTGTGGCAAATATTCAGGGGATATTTGTGTAGAGTTCTGTATAGGTACGTTCCAATGAGACAGGGAAGTTATGGTAGGGTACAGGAACCGTGGTGTACAAAGGCTGTAATAAATCTAGTCAAGAAGAAAAGAAAAGCTTACAAAAGGTTCAGAGAGCTAGGTAGTGTTAGTGATCGAGAAGATTATAAGGCTAACAGGAAGGAGCTTAAAAGGAAATTAGGAGAGCCAGAAGGGGCCATGAGAAGGCCTTGGCAGGCAGGATTAAGGAAAGCCCAAGGCATTCTACAAGTGTGTGAAGAGCAAGAGGATAAGACGTGAAAGAATAGGACCTATCATGTGTAACAGTGAGAAAGTGTGTATGGAACCGGAGGAAATAACAGAGGTACTTAATGAATACTTTACTTCAGTATTCACTATGGAAAAGGATCTTGGTGATTGTAGTGATGTCTTAACTGAAAAGCTTGAGCATGTAGATATTAAGAAAGAGGATGTGCTGGAGCTTTTGAAAAGCATCAAGTTGGATAAGTCACCGGGACCAGATGAGATGTACCCCAGGCTATACTGTGGGAGTTATGGAAGGAGATTGCTGAGCCTCTGGTGATGATCTTTGCATCATCAGTGGGAACAGGAGAGGTTCCAGAGGATAGGAGGGTTGCGGATTGCAGTGGTTGGTAAGTTGATGGAGAAGATCCTGAGAGGCAGGAATTATGAGCATTTGGAGAGATATAACATGATTAGGAGTAGTCAGCATGGCTTTGTAAAGGGCAAAGCCCACAAAGTTGTGCCGAACATGTCCCTACCTTAGAAATTACTAGGCTTACCCATAGCCTTCTATTTTTCTGGGCTCCATGTACCTATCCAAAAGCCTCTTAAAAGACCTTATCGTATCCGCCTCCACCACCAATGCCGGCAGCCCATTCCACACACTCACCACTCTCTTAGTAAAAAAACTTACCCCGGACATCTCCTCTGTACCTACTTCCAAGCGCCTTAAACCTGTGTCCTCTTGTGGCAACCATTTCAGCCCTGGGAAAAAGCCTCTGACTATCCACACGATCAATGCCTCTCATCATTTTATACACCTCTGTCAGGTCACCTCTCATCCTCTGTCGCTCCAAGGAGAAAAGGCTGAGTTCACTCAACCTATTCTCATAAGGCATGCTCCCCAATCCAGGCAACATCGTTGTAAATCTCCTCTGCACCCTTTCTATGGCTTCCACATCCTTCGTGTAGTGAGGCGACCAGAACTGAGCACAATACTCCAAGCGGGGTCTGACCAGGGTCCTATATAGCTGCAACATTACCTCTCGGCTCCTAAATTCAATTCCACAATTGAGGAAGGCCAATACACCATATGCCTTCTTAACCACAGAGTCAACCTGCGCTGCTGCTTTGAGCATCCTATGGACTTGGACCCCAAGATCCCTCTGATCCTCCACACTGCCAAGAGTCTTACCATTAATACTATATTCTGCCATCATATTTGACCTACCAAAATGAACCACTTCACATTTATTTGGGTTGAATTTCATCTGCCACTTCTCAACCCAGTTTTACATCCTATCAATGTCCTGCTGTAACCTCTGACAGCCCTCTACACTATCCACAACACCTCCAACCTTTATGTCATCAGTAAACTTACTAACCCATCCCTCCACTTCCTCAACCTGGCCATTTATACAAATTACGAAGAGTAAGGGTCCCAGTATAGATCCCTGAGGCACTCTACTGGTCACTGACCTCCATGCAGCATATGACCCACCTACAACCACTCTGTGCCTTCTGTGGGCAAGCCAGTTCTGAATCCACAAAGCAATGTCCCCTTGGATCCCATGCCTCCTTACTTTCTCAATAAGCCATGCATGGAGTACCTTATCAAGTGCCTTGCTGAAATCCATATACACTATATCTACTGCTCTTCCTTCATCAATATGTTTAGTCACATTCTCAAAAAATTCAATCAGGCTTGTAAGGCAGGACCTGCCCTTGACAAAGCCATGTTGACTATTCCTAATCATATTATACCTCTCCAAATGTTTATAAATTTTGCCTCTCAGGATCTTCTCCATCAATTTACCAACCACCAAGGTAAGACTCACTGCTTTGTAGTTTTCTGAGCTATCTCTACTCCCTTTCTTGAAAAAAGGAACAACATCCGCAACTCACCAATCCTCCGGAACCTCTCCAGTTCCCATTGATGATGCAAAGATCATCGTAAGAGGCTCAGCAATCTCTTCCCTCGCCTCCCACAGTAGCCTGGGGTACATCTCATCTGGTCCCGGCGACTTATCCAACTGGATGCTTTCCAAAAACTCCAGCACATCTTCTTTCCTAATATCTACATGCTCAAGCTTTTCAGTCAAGACATCACTACAATCACCAAGATCCTTTTCCATAGTGAATACTGAAGTAAAGTATTCATTAAGTACCTCTGCTATCTCCTCTGGTTCCATACACACCTTCCCACTGTTACACATGATAGGTCCTATTCTTTCACGTCTTATCCTCTTGCTCTTCACATACTTGTAGAATGCCTTGGGGTTTTCCTTAATCCTGCCCACCAAGGCCTTCTCATGGCCCCTTCTGGCTCTCCTAATTTCCTTCTTCAGCTCCTTCCTGTTAGCCTTATAATCTTACAGATCTCTAACATTACCTAGCTCTCTGAACCTTCTGTAATCTTTTCTTTTCTTCTTGACTAGATTTATTACAGCCTTCATACACCACAGCTCCTGTACCCTACCATAACTTCTCTGTCTCATTGGAATGTACCTATGCAGAACTCCATACAAATATCCCCTGAACATTTGCTACATTTCTTCCATACTTTTCCCTGAGAACATCCATTTCCAATTTAAGCTTCCAATTTTCTGCCTGAATGGCCTCATAATTCCCCTTACTCCAATTAAATGCTTTTCTAACTTGTCTGTTCCTATCTGTCTCCAATGCTATTGTAAAGGAGATAGAATTATGATCACTATCTCCAAAATGCTCTCCCACTGAGAGATCTGACACCAGACCAGGTTCATTTCCCAATACCAGATCAAGTATAGCCTCTCCTCTTGTAGGCTTATCTACATATTGTGTCAAGAAACCTTCCTGAACACACCTAACAAACTCCACTCCATCTAAACCCCTCGCTCTAGGGAGATGCCAATCGATATTTGGGAAATTAAAATCTCCCATCACAACATCTATGTTATTATTACACCTTTCCAGGATCTGTTTCCCTATCTCCTCCTCGATATCCCTGTTACTATTGGGCAGTCTATAAAAAACACCCAGTAGAGTTATTGACCCCTTCCTGTTCCTAACCTCCACCCGCAGCGACTCCATAGACAACCCCTCCATGGCATCCACCTTTTCTGTAGCTGTGACACTATCTCTGATCAACAGTGCCATGTCCCCACCTCTTTTGCCTCCCTCCCTGTCCTTTCTGAAATATCTAAAACCCGGCACTTGAAGTAACCATTCCTATCCCTGAGCCATTCAAGTCTCTGTAATTGTCACTATGTCATATCTCCAAGTACTGATCCACACTCTAAGCTCAAACACTTTGTTCACAACACTCCTTGCATTAAAATAGACACATCTCAAGCCTTTGGTCTGAGCACATCTCTTCTCTATCACCTGCCTATCCTCCCTCTCGCACTGTCTACAAGCTTTCTCTATTTGTGAGCCAACCTTCTCTTCAATTCGGTTCCCACTCCCCAAGAGTTCTAGTTTAAACTCTCCCCAGTAGCCTTAGGAAACCTCCTTGCCAGGATATTGGTCCCCCCAGGATTGAATTGTGGCTATTTATATCTAATGGGGCTTAAGATTTTCATCTTGAGTTTAGACTGTTGGGATCAGCCATCCCAATGCCATCATAATGTCACTTAGCACATCAAACATGATTACAAGTTGGGATGTTTGTGTACTCGGGTTCAGACCTCCCAGAATTAATTGTGAATGTTTGGGATCTCTGTCACCAGAAGCTTTTAAGACCAGATGTGTGAGTTACTTTATTCCAGCAAAGGTATCTGGAAAACATCACTTGCAGATAATGCCATTTAGTGGAAAAATAATATAAATATGTTAATGATGGGGGTATTGTTAGAAATGACAAGGAGAACAACAGAAAGATGTGGTCACAGAAAGAAGAACTGGAAACCTTCAGTTTCTGCGGCAGACAACTCATCAGTGTTTTCTTTGAGTTTGTAAGAATTGTACCTATGTTGGAAATCCTTTGTAGTTTGGAAATCTTTTATAAATCTGAAAACTGCAGTAACATTTACTGCAGATTTCTAATTTATAAAAGATTTCCAAATCACAAAATGTTAAATGTGTGTTAAGAATTGTTTGTCTGAATTTAAATGTGTATCATTAAAAACAAAAGTGTGATTAAGCTACTTTGTTAGCTGGAATATCAGTTCCTTAATGGGGGGGGGGGGGTAGTCTTCAAAGCAGTGGCTGAACAGGGAAGTAAGCTGGATGAGTAGATGGACTCAGCATAACCTCACCATAGTGAGGAAACCCAAAGATAATTATATTGGGTAGGGCTTAACATTTTCTTTTGAGCTTAGGGTTTTGTGGGCAGGGACCCCAATACCATCACAAGAGGAAGTATAATGATGTAAATGTGCCATATAAAATCAAACCCAGTCAACAGGGTTTTATGAAATGCAAATCATGTTTGATAGACTTAGATTTCCAAAAGGCATTTGACAAGGCATAAGAGACAGGTGCATAAACTAAGAGGCCAATATACTGCAGAAGGTGTGCTTACATGGATTAAAAGATGTATTGAAAATTCAAAATGTCTATGCTATCACAAAGAAGACAGAGAAATAGAATAAATGGGCACCTTTCAGGGCAGAGGGATGTCATTGATGGAGAACTCCAGACAATGTACAAGGCATTGTTAGTAGATGACACTGAAAGAGGTGTTGTTAAAGATGGTGAAGAAGGTTATTAAAAATCACTAGGGTTGGGGGAGGGGGCAAGGAATGGCAAATAGAGTTCAGTTTAGATAAGTGAGAGGTGTCACATTTTGAGAAGTGAAGCCAGTGACTACCACAGTGAACTGCAGGGCCCAGAAAGGTGCTGTTAACAGAGGGACTTAAGTGAATAAGTACATGACTCCTTGAATGTTGTATCATACACAGAGTGATGAAAGTGTTGGGCACTAGTCTTCATGAGTCAAGGCATGGAGTATAGGAGTTGGGGTGTTGCAGTTAATTAAGATGTTGCTGAAGCTGCACCTGGAGTATAGTGTACAGTTTTGGTTACCCTGTTATATGAAAAACACTATTAAGCTGGACAGACTGCTGAGGTTTACAAGAATGTTGCCAGAACTCTAGGGTTTGAGTTATAGGGAGAGCCTGGACATGCTAAGACTTTATTCCTTGAAGCGTGGATGTCTGAGGTGTGACCTTATGGAGGTGAATAAAATCATGAATGACATAAACAGGGTGAATGCACAATCTTTTTCCCAGAGAAGTAAACTCAAAAACTAAAGGGCAAAGGTTTATGGTGAGATTTACAAAGGGGCTGAGGAGCAACTTTATACAATGGAACATCCTGCAGAGGAAACAGTTGAGTCAGGTGCAACAACAAATTTATAAAGGACTTGGATGGGTATATAGGTGCAAGATATTTAAAGAAATCATGGCTGAATGCACAGATGGGTATTTTGGTCAGTATAGGCAAGTCGGGGCAACGAGCCTGTTTCCATTCTCCAGTGATCAGTTCTTGTTCCACATTGCTACCATTTACAGTTGAAGTCAGTAGTTTACATACACCTTAGCCAAATACATTTAAACTCAGTTTTTCACAATTCCTGACATTTAAGCCTAGAAAATGTTCCCTGTCTTAGGTCAGTTAGGATCACAACTTTATTTTAAGATGTGAAATGTCAGAATAATAGTAGAGAGAATGATTTATTTCAGCTTTTATTTCTTTCATCACATTCCCAGTGGGTTAGAAGTTTACATACACTTTGTTAGTATTTGGTAGCTGATGCACCATCAATAACTCTCGGAGAGGTGAGTCGAGATAGGCTTTTATTAGCTGGAAGAAAGCACAGTCAGCACCGTCAGCAGCCAGAGACCACCACACAACATCCTGGAGACTGAGGGAGGAGAAGTGCCTCCAATCACCTTTATACAGGGGTCTGTGGGAGGAGCCACAGGAGCAGTCAGCAGGGTCCAGACAGGTAAATGTAGTTCACCACAGTAGCATTACCTTTAAGTTGTTTAACTTGGGTCAAATGTTTCAATTGCCTTCCACAAGCTTCTCACAATAAACTGCTGGAACTTTGTTCCATTCCTCCAGACAGAACTGGTGTAACTGAGTCAGGTTTGTAGGCCTCCTTGCTTGTACATGCTTTTTCAGTTCTCCCCACAAATTTTCCATCGGACTGAGGTCAAGGCTTTGTGATGGCCACTCCAATACCTTGACTTTGTTGTCCTTAAGCAATTTTGCCACAATTATGGAGGTATGCTTGGGGTCATTGTCCATTTGGAAGACCCAGTTGCGACCAAATTTTAACTTCCTAGCTGATGTCTTGAGATGTTGCTTCAACGTATCTATGTAACTTTCCTTCCTCATTATGTCATCTCTTTTGTGAAGTGCAGCAGTCCCTCCTGCAGCAAAGCACCCCACAACATGAAGCTGCCATCCCCATGCTTTACAGTTCTCTGGGAGACAGAACGCGTCTCCTTCCTGAGCAGTATGACGGCTGCGTGGTTCCATGGTGTTTATACTTGCGTACTGTTGTTTGTACAGATTAACGTGGTACCTTCAGGCGTTTGGAAATTGCTCCCAAGGATGAACGAGGCTTGTGGAGGTCCACAATTTTTTTTTCTGAAGTCGTGGCTGATTTCTTTTGATCTTGTTTGTAAATTTCTGACCCACTGGAATTGTGATATAGTCAATTAAAAGTGAAATAATTTGTCCGTAAACAAAATTCCTGCAACTTATTCTGATCCAGCATATTATCCTCCGCAACTTCCGTCACCTTCAACAGGACCCCACCACTAAGCACATCTTTCCCTCTCTGCTTTTCGCAGGGATCGTTCCCTCCGCGACTGCCTGGTCCACATGTCGCTCGCCACAGATCTCCCACCTGGCACTTATCCCTGCAAGTGTAAGTGCTACACCTGTCCCTACACCTCCCCCCTTACCACCATTCAGGGCCCCAAACAGTCCTTCCAGGTGAGGGAACACTTCACTTGTGAGTCTGTTGGGGTAATCTATTGCATCCGGTGCTCCCGGTGTGGCCTCCTCTACATCGGCGATACCTGACACAGATTGGGGGACCGCTTCATCGAGCACCTATGCTCCAACCGCCACAACAGACAGGATCTCCCAGTTGCCACCCACTTCAACTCTGCTTCACATTCCCATTCGGATATGTCCATACATGGCCTCCTCTACTGCCATGATGAGGCCAAACTCAGGTTGGAAGAGCAACACCTCATATACTGTCTGGGTAGTCTCCAGCCCCTTGATATGAACATCAAATTCTCCAACTTTTGGTAATTCCCTCCCTCTCCCTTCCCTCTCCCACTTTCATTCTGTCTCCTCTTCCAGCTGCCTATCACCTCTCTCATGATTCTGCCTTCTTCTACTACCCATAGTGCTTTCCCCTTATATTCCTTCTTCACCTCTCCTGCCTATCCCCTCCCTGCTTCCCCTCCCCCACCCCTCGATCTTTCCTCTGATTGGTTTTTCACCTGCACCTTCCACCCTCCCCCCACCTTCTTTTTAGGGCCCCTGCCCCCTCCTTCTTCAGTCCTGACGAGGGGTCTCAGCCCGAGATGTTGACTACTCGTTTCAACGTCTGCTGCCCAACCTGCTGAGCTCCTCCAGCATGATTGTACGTGTTAACTTACTCTGAGAAGCTTGTGGAAGGCTACTGAAACATTTGACCCAAGTTAAACAATTTAAAGGCAATGCTACCAAATACTAAGAAGTGTATGTAAACTTCTGACCCACTGGGAATGTGATGAAAGAAATAAAAGCTGAAATACTAATACTATTAATATTCTGATATTTCACATTCTTAAAATAAAGTTGTGATCCTAACTGACCTAAGACAGGGAATGTTTTCTATGATAAAATGTCAGGAATTGTGAAAAACGGAGTTTAAATGTATGTAAACATTTAAGCTCAGGTGTATATAAACTTCTTCCTTTTCTTTTTCAATCTTTTTATTGAATTTCATATATATAAAGAGAAACATAACATAAATAGGTTATAAATGCATTAGATTTAAAGTTAAATTTATAATAGGATAACAATATCTTATTAAATATCAACCAAAAAAACTTATAATAAACAATCAAACCTATTTAGATTGAACAAGAAAAAGAATAAAAATAGTCATCAAAAGAAAAAAAAAGTAAAAATGCACGAAGAAATGTATATTAAAAAAAATCTAAACTAACATGGGCAATAATACCAGTTTATATGAGTATGATAGTGTCAAAAACTCCAGAACTCCATACCAGAACAAGAATAAAAAGAGAAAGGGTCTGGAAGAGGCCAAATTAATTCATATGAAAGTGTCGAATGAACGGTCCCCAAGTTTCTTCAAATTTAATTGATAAATCGAAAATAGTACTTCTAATTTTTTCTAAACTCAGACAAGAGATAGTTTGAGAAAACCACTGAAATGTGGTAGGAGGGTTTACTTCTTTCCATTTTTGTAATATAGACCTTCTGGCCATTAATATTACAAAGGCGATCATTCGTCTAATTGAAGGGGAAAGTCGACTACCATCCTCATTTGGTATACCAAAAATTGCAGTAATAAAATGAGGTTTTAAATCAATATTCCAAACTGAGGAAATGGTAGCAAATATGTCCTTCCAATAGTTATGTAAAGTGGGATATGACCAAAACATATGGGTCAATGAGGCCACATCTGAATGACATCTGTCACATTGAGGGTTAATATGAGAATAGAATCGAGCAAGCTTATCCTTAGACATATGAGCTCTATGTACGACCTTAAATTGTATTAAAGCATGTTTAGCACATATAGAAGAAGAATTAACCATTTGTAAAATTTTTTCCCATTTTTCTGTTGATATATTATATTAAAGTTCTTTTTCCCACTCTTGTTTAATTCTACCTGATATTTCTGGTTGTATCTTCATAATCCTATTATAAATAAAAGCCACTAATCCTTTGTGACAAGGATTCAGGGTAAAAATCATGTCTGAAAAGTCTATCAAAGTTGAATTGGGAAAGGATGGTAAAACTTTATATAAAAAATTTCTAATTTGTAAATATCTAAAAAAATTAGATTTAGGTAAATTAAATTCGTTGGAAAGTTGGTCAAAAGACATCAAACTACCTTCAAAAAAGAGATCACGAAAACATATTATACCTTTCCTTTTCCATATGCTAAAAGCTTGATCTGTTAAAGAAGGTTTAAAAAAGGTTTAAAAAAGAAGTTAAGTAAGATAGGGCTATCAAGAACAAAGTTTTTCAGAGTAAAAAACTTACGAAACTGAAACCAAATTCGTATTGTGTGTTTGACAATAGGATTGGATATCTGTTTATTGAGTTTAACTAAATCAACCGGAAGAGAAGAACCAAGAATGGAGAATAAAGAATATCCTTGTGCATCATTGCATTCTAAATTTACCCACTGTGGGCACAATGGTGAATCCAACTCTAGTTTCCAATATATTAAGTTCCGAATATTATTTGCCCAATAATAAAATCTAAAGTTAGGTAAAGCTAAACCACCATCTTTTTTAGATTTCTGTAACTGTCTTTTACTTAACCTGGGATTTTTATTTTGCCACACAAATGAGGAAATTTTTGAATCAATGTTATCGAAGAAAGATTTAGGAATAAAAGTTGGTAAGGCTTGAAATAAATATAAAAATTTCGGTAAAATCATCATTTTAATAGCATTAATCTGACCAACTAATGATAAGGATAAAGGAGACCATCTAGTAGTAAGTTGTTGAATTTGATGAAGCATGGGTAAAAAATTCAATCTGAATAAATCTTTATACTTTTTAGTAATTTTTATACCTAAATAAATAAAGTTATCAGTAACAACTTTAAATGGTGTCCTGTCATTCAATAAAGTTTGCTCATTTAAAGGAAATATTTCACTCTTATCTAAATTTAATTTATAACCAGAAAAACTACCAAATTGAACCAACAAAGATAGGATAGCGGGAATAGACCTATCAGGATCAGAAATATATAACAACAAGTCATTAGCATAAAGTGATAACTTGTATAACTTTTCATTACGAGTAATACCAAAAATATTAGGAGATTCACGAATAGCAATGGCTAAAGGTTCTAATGCGATATTAAATAATAAAGGACTTAAGGGACAACCTTGTCTCGTACCACAAGATAATTGAAAAAAAGAGGATCTATAATTATTTGTAAGAACAGAAGCAACAGGTTTATAATTTATTAATTTAATCCATGATATAAAATTAGAACTAAAATTAAAATTTTTGAAGGCATTAAATAAGTATGTCCATTCAACTCTATCAAAAGCTTTTTCAGCATCTAATGAGATAACACATTCTGAGGTTGTCGGTGAAGAAGTATAAATTATATTAATCAATTAGGTGTATATAAACTTCTGACTTCAACTGTACATTAATGACTTGGAGGAGAGAACAAAATGTAAAGTTGCCAGGTTTGCTGTTGACGTGAAATAGATGGAAGAGCATGTTGTGATAAGGCCATTGTGATTTTGCAGCAGAATAAAGGCAGATTGAGTGATTGGCTGAAAACCTGGCAAAAGGCACTTATGATGTGGGTAAGCGTGAGGTTACCCACTCCACTATGAAGAATCAAATGGCAGATAACCATCTAAACGAAGACGATCACTGATGAGAGAATTGCAGAGGGGTCAAGGTGCATAAATCATAAAATGTTAGCAGGCAAGTGACGTGTTGTCTTACACTGCAAAGAGTTTGGAGTTTAAGAAAATTGATGTTTTGTTGTAATTGTTGAAGAGAAAGTCAAAGCTGAGTTTATTGCAAATACACATGTACATGTACATACAGGTACAGTGAAAATCTTACTTGCTGCAGCATCAAAGCCACACAGCAACATGTAAGTACCATTCAGGATTTTGTCAGTTGGTTGAAGAACCACATTGTTGATGGGAAGTAGCTATTCTTGAACCAGGTGATTTAGGACTTCAAAGTATTTGGAGGTCTATAATATAATCCCATTAATGTGTTCATTAGTCCTTAACTTTCTTATTCCTTAGTTCCATCATATAGCCTTCGTAGATGACCACTCCAGTCTGTCCTGTTTGAACACTACCAGGACACTTTCCCTGAAAGGTAACACCACCCCTCCTTTAATACTTCCTCCTCTATCACATCTAAAACAACAAAACCCTGGAAACATTGACCTGTAGTCTTGCACCTCCTGCATCCAAGTCTCATGAAAGGCTACAATATATAATTCCCCGTGCTGACCCATGCTCTTATCTCATCTAACCCGCAATGCTTCCTGCATTTGAAATAGATGCAAAATAGAATATTAGTCCCACCATGTTCAACCTTTGGCTAAGCCTCTCTCTGGCTAAAGAAATTCCTTCTCACCTCTGTACTAAAGAAACATCTTGTTCTGAGGCTGTGCTAGACTCTCCTACTATTGGAAACATCCTCTCCACATCCACTCCATCTAGACTTTTCAATATTTGATATGTTTCAATGAAATCCTCCCTCATTCTTCTAAACTCTATGTAAAGGCCCAGAGCCATCAAATGCTCCCCATACATTAACCCTTTCATTCCCAGAATTGTTCTTATATACTTCCTCTGGACTGTCTGTAATGCCAGTGCATCCTTTCGTAGATATGGGACCAAAAACTGCTGATAACATTCCAAATGTGGTCTGACTAATGTCTTATAAAGCCCAAGCATTATCTCCTTGCTTTTGTAGTTTAGTCTTCTGGAAATGAATGCTAACATTGATTTTGTCTTCCTTACATGCAAACTATCATTAAGGCCTTTTGCTCCTCTGATTTTGGAATTCACTCCTCGTTTAGAAAATAGTCCATGCCTTTATTCCTTCTATCAATGTGCATGATCATACACTTACCTACATTACTAATTAACCTAGCAGCATATATTTGGGATGTGGAGGGAAATGCATGGGAAACCATCAAGTCAGCACAGGAGGCTTGGCTGGCGTTTAAAAACCACCATCTTCATTTTTGAATGTAACGTGACAGAACCAGAGTGAGCATTACCAGTTGTTGTCCTGAGGGAAATGTCAGGTGGAGAGGGAAATGGGAGAGGTGGTAAAATTTGCACAAAGTTGTCCTCTCCACACAATGATCTGAAACAGGAGAGGACTGCATAAACACAGCCGTGTGATTTATACAAAACCATTTGAATTAGGAACATAAGCTGTGGATAAAGGGTTTAGACACCAGTACTAGAATTAACCTATCAGACTTCCAGAAGGAATTTATAAGGTTATTGTGGAAAGGAAAAGCTGCTGGAGGAAACCTATTGGCAGGGATGGGTGTTTGGCTGATATACAGGAAACAGGGTGTAGTCATCAATGTTTTTGTTTCCAGTTGGCAAGTTATAATGACTGGTGTCCCACAAGGATCGATGAAACTTCTTACAATTTATGTACATTACTTCCATGTAGGCACCAAATCTTTGGTGTTGCTAAATTTGCTGATGACACCATAGACAAGTA
The DNA here is from genome assembly GCF_030144855.1 of Hypanus sabinus. Taxonomy (NCBI): domain Eukaryota; kingdom Metazoa; phylum Chordata; class Chondrichthyes; order Myliobatiformes; family Dasyatidae; genus Hypanus; species Hypanus sabinus. Next base: position 49,152,374 of record NC_082721.1, read on the forward strand.
AGAAAGTTAACAACAAAACTGCAGATGCTGCAAGTCTGAAATAAAATCAGAAAATGCTGGAAACACTTAGCAGGTCAAGCAGTGTCTGTGGAAAGAGAAACAGTTCACATTTCAGTCAAAGACCCTACATTGTATCGGGAAAAGATAATTTGATATCACAGAGATGGCAGGAGAGAAAGAGAAGGCAAAGGGAATATCTGTAATAGTGAGAGATCAAGATTAAATGGGGAAAGTTTGAGAGTTACTTGTTCCCTTTGACCACACATAATCACTGCTACAATTCCACCACCACCCTGAACCTGGACCTCCTTGACCACCATCCCAGCACACACTTTCCCTCTCTTCTCTAGCACATACACACAGCCTCCCCTTAAACTTAAAACACTTCTCTCTATGTTCCCCTCTCCACAGATACTGCCTAACCTACTGAATATCTTCATTTTTATATTTCCAGCAGCTACATTTCATTATTTTCAGTTAGGATTAATACACCAGTGGAGTTTGGAGCCAATAAGAAGTTGCTGTTGATGGGGTCTTGCTGACCACACGTTGCCACTGGACCTTTGTAGCAAATTGTTCTGAACAGGTGAAGGGTGCTATGGGAATGTAGACCTCTCCATGCCACTTCTGCACTTAGCACAGACATTGTCATTCATTTACAGGGGCTGCCCCAGTCTGCCAGGACTCACATCTGTGGCTGGTTAACTGTCTACTGCAAGCTGGCCAACCCACAGTAAACATTTAACTCCATTTCTCTGCCCAAATGATTGGCTTGCCCTTGATGGATCTGACAGCTGTATTAAAACAAGACCATTTATTGTTTGGAACTTGAGGTCCATTGCTGATGATATCAATAAGATTGGGAACAACAATCCAGCTGAATGAGTCAGATCAACTCTGCAGGGACTGCACGGTGAAGGGGAGGGCAGCAAAGCCCAGAAATCTCTGATGCTCTCCCAGAGTTCAGAATCCATGAGCACTGAGTTGATGAAGAGATGTTGTGTTGTCATGGTAACCAATACTTCCCTCTTTTTACTTAAATCAGCCGGGGCCCAGTGATCTCACTCTGCTCTGAGAGAATACTGTGGCTTCAAATTACACTTTAGCTAACGACTCACAATCTAGTGACGTTCCAGTACTGTAGAGAGGGACGGGATTGTAGGCTCAATGATGTAGGGAGGGAGCACTACCCTATTCTGGTGACCCACCTGCCTGCTGAAGAGGCTGTAATTGTTATCAGAGGTCCTGTCTGAAGACAAACAAAGATTATCCTTCACCTAAAATCTAAAGTAGACTAACTTGTCTTAACAATACTCACTCTTTCTGAGCATCTGTCTGTGTTCAGGAGGGGACAATACTTCTAGCTGTGAGGTATTTTGAGGCATATATGGGGAGAGATTTCTTTTCCCTGTTCGTTTTTCTGGAGACAAGTCATCCAAAGCTGCAGTGACCTCACTGACACCACGCCTCACCTGGGATTTGGATAGACAGCATGTTTTGGCTTTTCAAATTGGGAGATATTACAGCTGAGCTGGATTCTATTCAGGTCCAAATTCTACAGTCTCATTGTCTGTAGCCGAGGTCAATTCTACAGTGACTGCCTCAGCAAAGACCAGCTAATGTCCACATCTGGAAACTGATCCTGGGCTTTCCTTCCGCTGGGTCCTTGCCAAAACTGAGGACTTATTCCATGAATCCTACTCCCCCTCTCTCTCTCCTTACACTGTGCATCTTTCTTTGCCTCTCACTTGTTCATCATCTCAGGTTGTTTCTGCCTCTGTTTCATCTTCCTCCATCCCTCCTGACTGTCCCTACCTCTCACACATTGCCTCAAACTCAGCCACAATCACTTCTGTAATGTCCTGCAGCTGCTCTTGTTTTTAACATTCAGATTCACTTAAGATTAGTGATCGTCCAGCTTTACTAATGATGTACTTTGCCATTTTATTCATACCTTGCCTACAATCACACAATTCCCAACCCCACAAACACATAGTTAATGCCCAGACATATATAAATGCACACACTCAATCACACAAACATACACACATATTTAAATAAGTGAATGAAAAATGCAAGCATATGTACACATCTCACATACATAAACATATATAGACATGTAGTAAATTTGTGTGAAAGGAAGTTATGTGGTTCCATAACATAAGGAGATGATCATATGTGGGATGTAAGTACATGTGTTAGTTGTTAGTTGGTAATGAAGTACACAATCTTGTTTTGAAGCTCCTAGTGTCTTTGAGAGGTTTTCATAGACAGAACTAACTAAGCCCATGAGACCAATTCATAGATCAGCTTCAAAACCTGCAACTGGCAACAAAGACAGTCCCAACTGACATGATGGATTGATGTGGAAGACAAACTCACTGTGTTTGGCAAATGCTTGTTGCAACTCCATTCATCACAAGGCCAAAAACTTCACGGGAAAGAAAGGAAAAATAGAGCACCTTTCAAACTTTTCTAGTTGGTGAATTTAAACAGGCAATGGCTCATCAAATGTTGAGAGAAAATCTGCAAGCAGCAACAATGTGGTGAAACAATAGTAAGGAAGGCAGTGATATTGTCAACACACACGGAGACTTGCTATGATGGGAAATGGGGCAAATAGCATTTTAAACACAGTTAGAGTACATCACCAGCATGGGAGGGTGTGTAACTGGCAAGTGACCCATCCCTGGAAAGGATGGAACTGGTCCTTGTGGCAAATAATATTCTTGAGAGAGATATTTTATGTGCTAAATAGTTCAACAGGAAACAGTGCATGAAACATAAGATGTTCCACCAATCTGGCTGCCCCACAGAAAGCCAATGATATCCATAGCATTGAAGTAGCAGAGCAGTAGAACTTCAGTCCTGTGTACAAATAGATAGGGTACAAAGAGTCAGTAACTAAGTGGTACATTGAAACACTGTACAAGGCTCAACAATTTTGTAGAGCGATTAGACTGTCTGCTTTGGGATGGATCCACGAGTGATTTAATGGATGCACCCAGTGTAATTTGGAATCCAGTGGAAATGGTCAGAGGTGTGGTAGCTCATGGGCAAAAGTCAGCAACCACGGTCTCATCCCAAAACCAAGGCCTGCACCATCTGTAAGCAAATGAAGTAATTTCTTATTCAAATGTAATGGTATTGCCAAATGCTTGTTCTTTTAGGAGACCTTGTGCTGTATGTCCAAAGGAAAAGACATATAGTGACACTATCCAGAACCAAATATCGACCAACAAACCAGAACTTTGAGTCAACAGAGAGGGAAATCGTTCCACAACAAGAGAGAGACTGGAAACAATGAAACTGATGCAAACGATACAAATCTTAATTTGTACACCAAGGGCAGGAGAGAAGCAATAAGATTGTAACATCAGTGCTAACCAGTTGTTAATAATGCAGCTTAAAATAATGGCAGATTGTTCCATTATGGGGAAGGTTAAAATGGGGGGAAATCAGTCACCTACCCACCTATGGAGTGTAGTCAGTCCTGGGCTGAGATCTTTAGTTATTGGGCCAAATACCAAGTACAGTATGTTACAAGCTGGAGACTCCAATAGGCTATAATTATAGATGACAATGTTGAGTGATTGAAATTGCTGAGAGGATTGTCTAAGGAGAACAAAGATCGAATGGGTGTAGATCTGTGTTCCCTGCTCAACCTGATGTCTTAAATAAATAGTTGGTAATTCAGCCTCTCATACCTGCTCTGTCATTTAGCAAGGTCCTGACTGATCTTTTACCTCATCATCACTTGATTCCATTGAAATTAAAAATGCTATCACTTCCCCAGTTTCCTAGGTAGAGTTTTAAAGATGTAATGAGAAATTTCTTCTCACTTCAGTCCTGAATAACAGGTCTCTCACTGTGAGACCGTGCTGTCTGGTTCTGGATATCCCAGCTAGGAGAAACATCATCTCTCGTTCTCTCTGTCAAGCTCCATAAAAGTATTTCGTCTGTAATGTACTCACCTCCTACTCTTTTATGAATTGTAGGACTATAGGCCTGGTCTACTTAATCTCTTCTTAGATCAAAATCCACCGCCCCAGAAAGCAATCTGGTGGCTCCTGCACTCTGTGAATCACAGACAGATCCTTCCTTAGGTATGCAGACAGTATCCCATGTGGTCTTACTGGGGGCCTCTACAAATACAGCAAGATGTCTCTATTTTGGTAGTAAAATCCTTTTGTAATAAAGATGAACACACCATTTCCCTTCCTTGTTTCCCACTGTATGTACAGGCTTGTGAGTAAGAATGCTCAGCTCTCTCTGAATAATAACACATTTCAATCTCCCAATCCAACATTCCCACATTCTGTTTCCTATTCCTTACCTTGTGGGTATTTTACCTCCAATGCCGTGACCTCTGGTGTGATACACATGAAATGCCTTCCGGACACCTAAACACACCAGATCAAACTGGTCCTACCTTTATTTTGTCACTTATAATCTCAGAAACTTAACAAATTCATCAAAAATGATTTCCTTTTCATATATCCGTGTTAACTCAGCCTAATCCTTTCATTACTAAGAGCTGTGTTACCCCTGCCTTAATAATGGATTCTACCTTTTTCCCTACAACTCTCCAAACAGTCTGTAGTTCCCTGTTTTCCTCCTCCCTTCTGCTTAAATAGTTTGATTACATTTTCTCCCTTCCAATTTGTGGGAACCATTCTAGAAACCACAGTATTTTGTAAGATGATAACCAATACATCCTTAACCCCGTAGATATCTCCTGGGATCTATCAGCTTCCTGTCCCATAATATTATTTTACAAAAGCTAATTGCTTTCAGCTCTTCCTTTACTCTAGATCTGTTGTTCTCCACAATTTCCAAAAGAGATTCTGTGCCAGACACAAAATAATTGTTCAATTCCTCAGCCATTTACTTATTCCCCATTTTAATTTCTCTTGTTTTCACTTGTGAGGGACCATGTTAACTGTTTCTAATCTTTTCAGTTTTAACACATCTCAAGAGCTGTTACTTATTGTTCATATCCAATTTTCCCTTATCAAAATTTTGGTTGTCCTTAACGAGCATTTGAAGTTTACCTAATTCTCAGGCATTTTACTCTTCTTAGCAACATTTTAATTATTTTTCCTTTAATTTATTTCTACCTTTAACTTCTCTTGCTAAGCACAGATTGGCCATTTTTTCTATTTGGTTTATGTGCTCGATGGGGATACACACTGACTCAATGGCCACGGAGTGCATGTTCATGGTTTTCTGTTGTTGCAGACCATCCACTTGGCATGTTCTGCATTCAGAGGTGCTCTTCTGCACACCACTGTTGTAAAGAGTGATTATTTGAGTTACTGTTGCCTTCTTATCAGCTTGAACCAGTTTGACCATTCTCTTTGATCTCTCTCATTAACAAGGCATTTCATCCCTCAGAGCTGCTGTTGACGAGATGTTTTTTGTTATTCACAAGATTCTCCGTTAACTCTAGAAACTGTTGTGTGTGAAACTCCCAGGAGAATATCATCTTCTGAGATACTCAAACCACCCTGTCTGGCACCAACAATCATTCCACAGTGAATCACGTTAGATCACGTTTCTTCCCCAATCTAATGTTTGGTCTGTACAACAAATAAACCTCTTGACCAGGTTTCATTGAGTTGCTGCCATATAATCAGCTGATTAGATATTTACATTATCAAACAGATGTACAGGTGTTCCTAATAAAGTGGCCACAGAGTGCATATTTGCTGTAAACAGTATTAGGCATTGTTAATTGGTTCTGCCATAGCTTTCAATGTAGCTTCCAAATCTAAACACTAGAATACTACAGCGCAGTACAGGCCTTTCAGCCCTCGATGTTGTGCTGACCCATTTATTTCTGAAAAAAGAAGTACTAAACCCATACTACCCCTTAACCCTCTATTTTTCTTTCATCCTTACGCCTGTCCAAGAGGATCTTAAATACCCCTAATGTTTTAGCCTTCACCACCATCCCTGGCAAGTCATTCCAGGCACCCACAACCCTCTGTGTAAAAAACTTACCCCTGATGTCTCCCCTAAACTTCCCTCCCTTAATTTTGTACATAATCCCTCTGGTGTTTGCTATTGGTGCCTTGCAAAACAGGTACTGACTATCCACCCTATCTGTGCCGCTCATAGATAGGCATAGAGACAAGGCATGCCCCATATCTTTGAAGTTTATTTAGTTTAGATTTAGGACCCTGGTTTCAAAGTGAATTAAATCACTTTTAGTTACAATCATACACCACCACCCTTTCAGCCCACTACATCCATGTTGACCTTCAAGTCCCAGTTTAATTGTCATTCAGCCATACATGGACACTCGTGAATACAGCCAAACCAAACAGCGTTCCTCGGGGGCCAGGGTGCAAAACATAGCAGCAATAGTCATGCACAGCACAAGGCACACAGAGCACCTGTCACTATGACAGCAAGAATATAGCCCAAAGCCCCTGAATGCCATGCCCTGTAGATTGATGGTGCAGGATGCAGCCACCAGGAATGAAAGCACAGCCGTCCCATCATCGTGCAGCTGCAGACAAACACATTCCAGTTTGTCTTCAACACTGAGGGGAGGGGCTAGCCCCTAACCCAGCATGTACTCCGGCACACCCAGCGAGCCTCTGCTCTCTCCCACACCTCCTTCGCTGTCTCTCCCCAGGGTGGCTACAACATGCGACCCCACGGCCCAGTCTGTTCTACAACTGAGGCCAGTCAGCCTTGCCAATGAACCAGTGAACTGGACATAGTATTCCATTTAACTGTAAAGGGGGAGGTCTCTTCTTTTTCTTTGTTGCGTATGTTAATCAAAATGGCTTCTTTGTTTTGTTAAAAGTAGGAATGCTTCTTTGTTGCGAAAGAGTGCTGGAAGCTTGTTTGGGTTAAAATTTACTGATAATGAGAATTGTATTCCTTTGTAAACCAATTGGGATTAATGTTGTTCTTTCTTCTGAGTCTGTAAGCTATTGTTGGCGGCCTTTTGGGGAGATCGGCGCGAGGGGGTGAGAGAGAGAGGACGCGATGCTGTAAACTGGGTGAGGAACGGACCCCAAGCGGGTGTCCGAGGCCAGGAGGTACCCCGAGGAGAGGAGACGAAGATAGATGTGCTTGGTTGACCACTTCAGGTGATCCTGAGCTGCGAGTCGAGGAGTTCGGAGGGGATCGAATGGTGGCCAGAAGACTTCAGTAATTGACCTCCAACGGTTGTGCACTAAGTGGTTTGGACTTTGATAAGTTTGGCGCCTTTTCTTTATTTTCTTTTCCTTCATGTATACAGTATCGTTATTAATCACTTAGTTATAGTAATCTTTATAAATTGTAATCATTTAATCGCATATAGTGTCCTGTTTGTTCTTTGGCGAGGCGGGGACATCACACAGCATCCACACCAGCTGATTACCCAGTGTGGTGGGGCCGAAGGCTGCTCCCCCTAGACGAGAATGAGCTGAGTGAGCCTGAGGCGACCCAGGGGATTACATAACCAATGTCCAATAGGATCTTACAGTCACAAGAAAAGTGTCCAAGACAATCACTCACTCTGCACATCACTTCTGCACACCAACTCTGTTGCCTTCCTGTAGCAGGAAAGAACACAGCCTACACTGAGTCTAGCCCCTCTGCTACTGAGCAACTCGCTATTGGGGTAGACCTGTAGTACTTAATGCTCTTGATAATTAGCAGCGTTTTGCAATTGTGAAAAAGATACAAAGGGCAAACAATTGCAACTTTGGAGCCAGAGTGGCCACTGCAACCAATTGTGCCACCACCCTACTGGAAGTACCCCATCTATATTAATCCTGTACCAGCACTTGGTTCTCAGCCTTCTATGCCTTGACAATTGAAGTACTTACTTAGATATGTTTTTCCTCTAGTGAGATGCTAATTCAATCAGTTCTGAGTGAAGAACTTCTTCCTCAGATCCCCTAAACCTGATATCCCTTATCTAAAGCTGCTCTAACTCTGACTGCAGTTACACTCCAATGTTTGTAAACTGTGTTCCTGACCATCTCTGGTTCAAGTTAACATTTCACTGCCCTGCGCTGTAGCTTTGACCTTTCTGTAACTGTTTAAATTTCTCTTTCCAGAAGCTTCTACCCAGATTTTTAAGTTAAAGATGCATGGTGACCGTAGTATTCGTTGAATCCAGATGAAGGGTTTCAAACCAAAATGTTGACTCTGCTTCTCTCCACAGATGCTGTCTGTCCCACTGAATTGCTCCAGCACTTGCAATCTCTTGTGTCTCCTAGTATTCCATTTCAAGAGAAGCCTGTCCCAGCCATCTCTCTTCCCCAGAACTGGTGCCAACGTCTCAGGAACCAGAACCCATTTCTCCCAACACTAAACTTGAAGCCATGCTTCACTTCTTGATGAACCTTCATTAATTTGAAAATATCCCAGGATGTAATTCAAGGATTATTATTCTGGTTCTTCATCCAGATCACCACTCTCAGATTCTGGTGTACATAATAAATGCCCAACTTCCACATCATCACATTGTGGATAATGAATTTTCAGACACCATTTTAGAAATTGCTCTGTTAATCAGCACAACCTGTTGGGACGGGCGACCAAATGCAGAACTGGGACTGTTTTGTTGCACTGGGCTTGAACTAGGATGTCAAGGGAGGGATATAAAATGGTTGGCCCAAATGCTTGAAGAGAAGAGTCACATGTGGACATTGTACTTTCATTGGGAACATGAAAGGGAGCTGAGACGACTGCCCCAGTCAATTTGGTCAGAAAGATAAAGACAGCTGAATGGTCTGAAATTAATTACACAAGAGCAGAAGAAGACATTTACCCATCGTGTCCATGCCTACTCCATCAATGCAAAGTCCTGCTACTTATTCTCTCTCACACATGCTCACCAAATCCCTTTTTAATACTTTTGCCATTAACCCATACTAAGATTAGCGTAGAGTAGCCAGTTAACCTGTCCGCACATCTTCAGATGTGGGAGGAGCCTGGAATCAGCAGCAACACAGATCTGGAGAACGTGCAACTCCATGCAGTCAGGATTAAACACAACTCCCTGCAGCTGTGAGTTTATAGCATGAATGACTGACTATACCACTACGTCCTTGTTACATAAGGGGAGTCCTGTACATCCAATATATACACCTGACAAATTGAGATAGATCTTTCCAACATGTAGTGTACTGCAATGGCTAGAATCAGTGTACTTTGATGAGAGCAATGCACCAGTGAGAGAAATGAAAAGGCAGATTATTATGTAAATGCTTATCCTTCATTGTTTGCCTCCTAACCCCGTCAGTCACCAAGGTGAAGAATATTGCCGACATCACACAGCCTTGCCTGACTCCTGTCTTCACTTCAAAGACCATAAGACATAGGAACAGAACTAGGCCATCTTCATCATCAAGTCTGCTCTGCCATTCAATCATGGCTGATTGTTTTTTCCATCTCCTCCTCAAAACCAGTTCCCAGCCTTCTCCCGGTAACCTTTGAAGCCGTGTCCAATCAAGAACCTATCAATCTCTGCCTTAAATACACCCAGTGACCTGGCCTCCGCATCTGCTAGTGGCAACAAATTCCATAAATTCACCACCCTTTGGCTAAAGAAATGTCTCCACATCTCTGTTTTGAAAGGGCGCCCCTCTATCCTGAGGCTGTGCCCTCTTGTCCTAAACTCTCCCACCATGGGAAAAATCCTTTCCACAAATACCCTGTCTATGCCTTTTAACATTCAAAAGATTTCAGTGAGATTCCCCCCCCCCGATCATTCTTCTGAATTCCAGTGAGTACACACCCAGAGCCATCAAACTTTCCTCGTATGATAACCCTTTCATTCCTGGAATCATCCTTGTGAACTTCCTCTGGACCCTCTCCAATGCCAGCACATCTTTTCTAAGATGAGGGGCCCAAAACTGTTCACAACACTCAACGTGAGGCCTTACCAGTGCCTTATAGAGCCTCAGCATCACATCCTTGCTCTTGTATTTTAGACCTCTTGAAATGACTGCTAACATGGCATTCGCCTTCCTTACCACTGACTCAACCTGCAAGTTAATTTTTAGGGTGTTCTGCACAAGGACTCCCAAGACCCTCTGCACCTAAGATTCCTGGATTTTCTCCATTTAGAAAATAGTCCGCACATTTATTTCTACTATCAAAGTGCATGACCATGCATTTTCCAATATTGTATTTCATTTGCCACTTTCTTGCCCATTCTCCTAATCTATCTGTCCTTCTACATCCTACCTGTTTCCTCAACACTTCCTGCCCCTCCACCAATCTTTGTATCATCTGCAAACTTGGTAACAGATCTATTCCATCATCTAAATAAATTATATACAGCATAAAAAGAAGCTTTCCCAACACCGACCCATGTGGAACACCAGTAGTCACTGACAGCCAACCAGAAAAGGATCCTTTTATTCCCACTCGCTGCCACTTGCCAATCAGCCAATGCTCTAACCATGTTAATAACTTCCCTGTAAAACCATGGGCTCTTAACTTGGTAAGCAGCCTCAAGTGTGGCATCTTGTTAAAGGCCTTCTGCAAGTCCAAATATACAACATTCACTGCATCCCCCTTTATCTCTCCTACTTGTAATCTCTTCGAAGAATTCCAACAGGTTCATCAGGCAGCATTTTCCCTTAAAGAAATCATGCTGACTTTGTCCTATCTTGTCCTATGTCACCAAGTACTCCATCATTTCATCTTTAACAATTGACTCAAACATCTTCCCAACCACTGAGGTCAGGCTAACTGGACTATAATTTCCTTTCTGCTGCCTTCCTTAAAGAGTGGAATGACGTTTACAATTTTCCAGTCCTCTGGCACCAATTATTTATGGAAGATCATTTCTAATGTCACCACAATCTCTAACGCTACCTCTTTCAGAACTCTAGGGTGCAGTTCATCTGGTCTGGGTGACTTGTGTACCTTTAGGTCTTTCAGCTTTTTGAGTCCTTTCTCTCTTGTAATAGTAACTGCACCCACTTCTCTTCCTTTACACGCTACGACATCAGGCATACTACTAGTGTCTTCCACAGTGAAGAATGACGTAAAACACTCATTTAATTCAGTAGCCTTCTCCTTGTCCCCCGTTATTATTTCTCCTGCCTCATTTTCTAGCAGTCCCATATCCACTCTCATTTCTCTTTTAGAACATAGAACGTAGAAAACCTACAGCACAATACAGGCACTATGCTGTGCCAAACGTGTATTTACTTTAGAAATTACTTAGAGTTACCCATAACCCTCTATTTTTCCAAGCTCCATGTACCTATCCTGGAGCCTCTTAAAAGACCCTATTGTATCCGCCATTGCCAACAGCCCATTTCACACACTCACCATTCTCTGCATAAAAATCTTACCCCTGATATCTCCTCTGTGCCTACTTCCAAGCACCTTAAAACCATGCCCTCTCATGTTAGCCATTTCAGCCTTGGGAAAAAGCCTCTGACTATCCACAAGATCAATCCCTCTCATTGCACCTCTATTAGGTCACCTCCCATCCTCCGTTGCTCCAAGGAGAAAAGGCCAAGTTCACTCAATCTGTGCTCATAAGGCATGCTCCCCAATCCAGGCAACATCCTGGGAAATCTCCTCTGAACCCTTTCTATGGTTTCCACATCCTTCCTGTAGTGAGGTAACTGGAACTGAGCACAGTACTCCAAGTGGGGTCTGACCAGGGTCCTATATAGCTGCAAGCTTACCTCTCACCTCTTTTTTAAAAAGGTTCAAAGGTTCAAAGGTCAAATTTAATGTCAGAGAAATGTATACAGTATACATCCTGAAATGCTTTTTCTTCACATACATCCATAAAACAGAGAGGTGCCCCAAAGCATAAATGACAGTTAAACATGAGAATCCCAAAGTCCCCCCACTTCCCCCCCGCGCGTAAGCGGCAGCGAGCAATAATCCCCCCCCCCCCACCAGCAAAAAAACGCATTGATATCGTCACTGAGCCCAAGCGGTAGCAAAAACAAAGACCGAAGTTATCCCAAAGGCTTCGTATTTCATCTGACATTTGACAAACCACAGGTTCTCTCCCTTCCTAATAAGGGAGAGGGAGGTGTCCCCCACTTTCACTTTCAGGAAACGTAACAACAAACCACTGGCTTACTATGTTAAAAGTCCATTTCATCACTTTTTTCAAGCTCTGTGTCCGAAGATCGCAGAGACCTCGGGTCTTCGGGCCCACAGCAAAGGATTTTCCGGCCTCCCCGACCACACACGAGTCTTCTGCTGTGACATTGACGTTCGATCCACCCGTCTCCAGAGCCCCGAGATCTTAGGCTTCTGAACATGATCGAGACTCTCAGGCCAAACCCTTGGCGTCGAATAATGCCAGTCATGGAATCCCGAGAACGGATCCCATTCCCACAAAGAACTGAAGCCTGTGTGTAGTTCCAGGTCAGGGTCTTCAAAAGAACCTCAATGGGAAAAATAAAGATATAAAGAAATAAAGATCCGAAGATGCAAGCAAAGGAGTCGCGGTCAGGTGCCATTATCCCCTCTATTTATTTTTAACATATTTGATAAATCTTTTACTATCTATTTGATATTATTTGCTGGCTTGCTTTCATATCTCATCTTTTCCTATCTAATGATTTTTCTAGCTGCTCTCCGTAGATTTTTTAAAACTTCTCAATTTTCTATCTTCCCACTAATTTTTGCTTTGTTGTAAGCCCTTTCTTTTGCTTTTACAATAGCTTTGACTTCCCTTGTCAGCCACGGTTGTACTGTTTTACTATTTGAATATTTCTTCATTTTTGGAATACACATGTCCTGTACCTTCCTCATTATCCCCAGAAATGCACGCATTGCTGCTCTGCTGACATCCATGCCAACAGCTCCTTCCGATTTACCTTGACCAACTCCTCCATCATACCACTGTAATTTCCTTTACTCCACTGAAATACTGCTACATCAGACTTACTTTCTCCCTATCAAATTTCAAGTTGAACACTATCATGTCGTGATCACTGGTTCTTAAGGGTTCTTTTACCTTAAGCTCCCTATTCACCTTCGGTTCATCACATAACACCCAATCCCCTAGTAGGCTCGATGGCAAACTGCTCTAAGAAGCTATCTCTTAGGCAGTCAATGAACTCGAGATCCATTACCAACCAGATTTTCCCGATTGACCTGCATGTTAAAATCACCATAAAATTGCTCTTTTGACTCACCTTTTCTATTTCCTGCTGTAACCTGTGGTCCATCTCCCAGCCACTGTTGGGAGGCCTGTATATAACTGCCATCAATGTTCTTTTAGCCTTGCAGTTTTTACTCAACCCACAAGGATTCAACATCTTCCAATCCTATGTCACATCTTTCTATTGATTTGATGCCATTCTTTACCAGTGGAGACGCACCACCCCCTCTGACTACCTTCCTGTCCCTCCGATATAACGTGTAATCTTGGACATTCAGCACCCACCTACAACCATCCTTCAGCCACAATGCAGTGACGGCCAAAACATCATACCTGGCAATCTGTAATATTGCAACAAGATCATCCACTTTATTTCTTATACTCCGCACATTGAGACACAACACCCTGTGTACCGTATTTGCTGTCCTTTCTGACTGTGCATCCCTAATGATTTGATACTCACCCTGCTGGCTGCAACTAAGTCCCATCACCTGCCGGCCCTTCCTGACAGTCTGACAGCACACGATCTTTACTTTCCTGAGTCCCTTCATTCTGGTTCACATGCCCCCCCCCCTCCACCGCCAAATGAGTTAAAAACCTCCCTACCAGCTCTAACAAACCTGCCCATGAGAATATTGGTCCCCTACGGGTTCGGGTGCAACCTGTCATTTTTGAACAGCTCATACCTCCCCCAGAAGAGATCCCAATTATCCAAGAACCTGAAATACTGCCCCCTGCACCAACTTTTCAGCCACACGTTTATCTGTCAAATCATCCAGTTTCCACCCTCACTGACACGTGGCATAGACAGCAATCCAGAAATTACTACCCGGGAGATCCTACTTCTCAGCTTTCCACCTAGCTCTCTAAATTCTCTTTTCAGGGCCTCTCTGCTTTTCCTTCCTATGTCATTGGTACCGAAATGTACCTTGACGTCCAGTTGCTCCCGCTCCCTCTCCAAAATGTTGTGGACATGATCTAAGACATCCCTGACCCAGGCCCTAGGAGGCAACGTACCATCCAGGCTCAAATTGCAGTCCACATCTGTGCAAATGAAATTAGTATAGAAACTTGATAAGCTGGACAATTTTGGAAGGGATTCTGTATGATCTGAGAATTCACTAGAGGCTCTCCCTGTGGATGCTATCAAAAGTTTTTTCAAAGTCCACAAAATTCGCATACAGTTGTCTCTGCCACACTGTGCACTGTTCTATGATGTTAACGCAGTGTGAAGATTTGGTCGACAGCCTCTGTTCCTCCTGCAGCCAGCTTGCTGTTTTCTCACACACACATTGACAGCATTTGTTATCTGTTGGACAATCAATGTGGTGAGATTCTTGCTGGGCACCAACAGAAGTGTGATGGCACGTCAGTTGCTGCAATCACTTAGTGCCTCTTTCTTGGAGATCCTAACAATAACTCCCTTTGTTCATTTCTTGGGTACTTATCAATAAAATCGATGCACCATCAATAACTCACTCTGAGACGTAAAGGCGAGATATCGGCTTTTATTGACTGGAAGAAGGAACAAGCAGTGAGTGACCACCATACTACATCCTGGAGACTGAGAGGCCGGGCTCAGGCCTCAATCGCCTTTATACAGGGGTCTGTGGGAGGAGACACAGGAGCAGTCAGCACACACACCGAACCACACGTCCCGCCCAGCACCATGCCGATAGCTGCGCTACCGACACCACTTGCAGTCTCTCCACCCTCAAGATCCCTCCCCCATCGCTGTTCGCCAACCTGACCCCTGACTGTAAACCTGTGGCAACTAAAAGCAGGAGGTACAGCGCGGGGGACAGGGCCTTCATTCAGTCAGAGGTGCAGCGGCTGCTCAGGGAGGGGATCATTGAGCCAAGCACAAGCCCTTGGAGGGCCCAGGTGGTTGTTGTTTGGACCGGGCAGGAAAATAGGATGGTCGTGGACTATAGTCGAACCATCAATAGGTTCACGCAGCTTGACGCGTACCCCCTACCCCGCATCACGGATATGGTCAACCAGATTGCTCAGTACAAGGTGTACTCGACAATAGATCTGAAATCCGCTTATCACCAGCTCCCCATCCGCCCAGTGGACCACTCCTACACCACCTTCAAGGCGGGCGGCAGGCTCTATCACTTACTGCGCATCCCATTTGGTGTCACAAATGGTGTCTCAGTCTTACAGAGGGAAATGGACCGGATGGTGGACCAGTGCCAACTGAAGGCCACATTTCCCTATCTGGATAACATCACCATCTGTGGTCACGACTGGTCAGATCACAATGCCAACCTCCAACGATTTTTCCAAGTGGCCAAAGCCCTGAACCTTACTTATAACAGGGACAAGCGTGTGTTCGGAACCACCCGACTCACTATCCTTGGGTATGTCGTGGCCCTGATCCCGACCGTATGCGCCCCCTGTTAGAACTCCCTCTTCCCACCACTCTCAAAGCCCTCAGACGGTGCCTGGGTTTTTTTTCCTATTCCCGCATTACGCAGACAAGGCCCGCCCCCTGGTCAAGTCTACCACTTTTCCCCTTTCTGCTGAGGTCTGTGCGGCCTTCAGCTGCATTAAAGGGGACATTGCCAAAGCAACGATGCATGCGGTGGACGAGACCATTCCCTTCCAAGTAGAGAGTGACGCCTCCGCTTTCGCGCTGGCTGCTACTCTCAATCAGGCAGGCAGGCCAGTAGCATTCTTTTCTCGTACCCTTCAAGGCCCTGAAATTCGGCACTCCGCGGTGGAGAAAGAAGCCCAGGCCATAGTGGAGGCTTTTAGGCACTGGAGGCACTACCTTGCTGGCAAAAGGTTCACCTTGCTGACCGACCAGCGCTCGGTTGTGTTCATGTTCAACAACCAACAGCGGGGCAAAATCAAAAATGATAAAATTTTGCGGTGGAGAATAGAACTCTCCACCTACAACTATGATATCCTGTACCGGCCTGGAAGGGCCAATGAGCCCCCTGATGCCCTATCCCGGGGTGCATGTGCCAGTCGACCAGCTATACGCCCTCCATGTACATCTTTGCCACCCGGGGGTCACCTGATTTTACCATTTCGTGAAAGCCCGGAAACTGCCATACTCCCTTGAGGACACCAGGATGATGACCAGGGACTGCCAAGTCTGCGCTGAGTGCAAACCGCACTTCTACCATCCTGAAACGGCGCAACTTATCAAGGCCACCCGCCCTTTTGAGCGACTGAGTGTTGACTTTAAGGGCCCCCTTCCCTCCACTGACCACAATGTCTATTTTCTCAATATTATCGACAAATACTCGTGGTTCCCCTTTGCCATTCCCTGCCCCGACACCACTACCACGTCCGTCATAAAAGCCCTGCGCCAGCTCTTCACTCTGTTCGGATATCCCTGCTATATCCACAGTGATAGAGGGTCCTCCTTTATGAGTGACAAGCTGCGCCGGTACCTGCTAGCTAGGGGCATTGCTACTAGTCGGACCACGAGTTATAATCCCCGGGGAAATGGACAGGTGGAGAGGGAGAATGCCACAGTGTGGAAGGCCACACTTTTAGCCCTTAAGTCAAAAGGGTTGCCGGTCTCTCGATGGCAGGAGGTCCTCCCTGAGGCACTCCACTCCATCCGCTCCCTGTTATGTACGTCCACCAATGCCACCCCTCACGAGCACCTATTCTCTTTTCCCAGGAAGTCTGTCACTGGGACCACCCTACCAGTTTGGCTGACGTCCCCAGGGCCAGTGCTGCTCCGGAAACATGTGAGGAGTAATAAAGACTCCTTGCTGGTCGAGAGGGTTCACCTTCTACATGCAAACCCCCAGTTTGCCTATGTGGTCTTACCAGATGGGCGGGAGGACACAGTCTCCGTCCGCGACCTGGCGCCCGCAGGAGCAGCAGACCACTACCCCGAACACTCCACGGTAACTATGAACCCTGTACCCGAGGTGACACCGCGCACACCGAGCCCTACACAGACTCCTCACGACACTCATATACCAGGCGTTTCATACGCATAAATATCATGCACACGCATGAGGGATCACTGACGCCTAGTGGGCTGACACCTCCAGTCAGGCTGGAACCAGCACAACCTCCATCTCTGGTGCAAGCACCACCGGCATCTGTGCAATCACCACCGGTGCTACGTCGATCGCAGCGACAGATTCGACCACCTGATAGACTTAACCTGTAAATATACTTGTAAGAAACTTCGCCCCATGGGGACTCTCTTTTAAAACAAAGGGGGGGGGGTGAATGTGGTGAACTACATATACCTGTCTGGACACGCCCCCTGCTGACTGCTCCTGTGGCTCCTCCCACAGACCCCGGTATAAAGGCGATCGCGGCCTGAGCCCAGCCTCTCAGTCTCCAGGATGTAGTATGGTGGTCAACCACTGCTTGTTCCTTCTTCCAGTCAATGAAAGCTGATATCTCGCCTTCACGTCTCAGAGTGAGTTATTGATGGTGCATCATCTCCTTAAAGACTGGGGCAATCTGTTTCCACACTGAGTTGCTCCTGTCTATAGATACATCCTCATCAAGCTCTTGCAAGGCCTGGAATCAGTTTTTAAGCTGAATAGTGAAGGCACTGGTGTCTTTTTAGCATCAAAACATCTTTGTACATGTGTTTTGGTTCTAGAGCTTCTCAGCTTGTTTCATCGCTGCTATAACAAGGTGGTGATCACTTACTGTATCTGCACCTCTCTTCACCTGTACATCGTGCAAGATTCATCTCCACGTACCATTGATCATCAAATGGTCAATCTGGTGTTCGTCATGTCCATTGGGTGAGCAACATGTCAGTTCGTGGTTTTCACAGTGTGGAAAATAGGTCCCTTCTATGACCAGGCAGGTTTGTGGATCTTGGGTAGGAGGTAGAAACGGGAAGTGCGGGGTGTGGGAACCATGAGTTTGGTGGCAGTGGATGGGAGATCCCCAGAGCTGATAAGTTTGGTGATGGTATAGGAGACAATGGACGACTGCATTGGCGCTGCCTCCTGCACGTATGCTGAGCTCGTCGACTTCATTAACTTTGCTTCCAACTTTCACCCTGCCCTCAAATTTACCTGGTCCATTTCCGACACCTCCCTCCCCTTTCTTGATCTTTCTGTCTCCATCTCTGGAGATGGTTTATCTACCGATATCTACTATAAGCCTACAGACTCTCACAGCTACCTGGAGTATTCCTCTTCCCACCCTGTCTCTTGCAAAAATGCTATCCCCTTCTCACAATTCCTCCGTCTCCGCCGCATCTGCTCTCAGGATGAGGCTTTTCATTCCAGGACGAAGGAGATGTCTTCCTTTTTTAAACAAAGGGGCTTCCCTTCTTCCACCATCAACTCTGCTCTCAAACGCATCTCTCCCATTTCCCGCACATCTGCCCTCACCCCATCCGCCCGCCACCCCACTTGGGATAGGGTTCCCCTTGTCCTCACCTACCACCCACCGGCCTCCAGGTCCAATGTATAATTCTCCGTAACTTCCGCCACCTCCAAGGGGATCCTACTACCAAGCACATCTTTCCCTCCCCCACTCTTTCTGCTTTCCACAGGGATCGCTCCCTACGCAACTCCCTTGTCCACTCGTCCCCCCCATCCCTTCCCACCGATCTCCCTCCTGGCACTTATCCTTGTAAGAGGAACAAGTGCTACTCCTGCCCTTACACTTACTCCCTCACCACCATTCAGGGCCCCAGACAGTCCTTCCAGCTGAGGCGACACTTCACCTGTGAGTCAGCTGGTGTGGTATACTGCGTCCGGTGCTCCCGGTGTGGCCATTTATATATTGGCGAGACCCGACGCAGACTGGGAGACCGTTTCACTGAACACCTAAGCTCGGTCCGCCAGAGAAAGCAGAATCTCCCAGTGGCCACATATTTTAATTCCACGTCCCATTCCCATTCTGATATGTCTATCTGTGGCCTCCTCTATTGTTAAAATAAATCCAAACTCAGCTGGGTAGCCTCCAACCTGATGGCATGAACATTGACTTCTCTAACTTCCATTAATGCCCCTCCTCCCCTTCTTACCCCACCCCTGACATATTTAGTTGTTTGTTTTTTTCTCTCTCTCTCTCTCTGCCCATCATTCTTTCCCTATTCTCCATCTCTCTCTGGTGCTTCCCCCCTCCCTCTTTCTTTCTCCTGAGGCCTCCCGTCCCATGATCCTTTCCCTTCTCCAGCTCTGTATCATTTTCGCCAATCACCTTTCCAGCTCTTAGCTTCATCCCACCCCCTCCAGTCTTCTCCTATCATTTCGCATTTCCCCCTCCCCCCACTACTTTCAAATCTTTTACTATCTTTCCTTGCAGTTAGTCCCGACAAAGGGTCTCGGCCCGAAATGTCGACAGCGCTTCTCCTTATAGATGCTGCCTGCCCTGCTGCGTTGCACCAGCATTTTGTGTGTGTTGTGTGTATAGCATACATACTTTGATAATAAATGTACTTTGGACTTTGAATTTGAATATCTTCCTAACCACTGAAGTCAGGTTAAGTTGTTTATAACTTCCTGTCTTTTGCTCCCTACCTTTTTGAAGAGTTTGCAATTTTCCATACCTCTTGAAAGATCACTACTGCCAATTTATTGGGTAGTTAATAACATGTAAAGAAGCAGTCCCAACACCAACCCCTCAGAAACTGTTCCCAGAACAGTTACCTTCATTCCCCCTCTTTGCCTCCTGTCGGTCAGCCAGTCTTACCCATGCGAGTATCTTTCCTGAATACCATGGTATTCAGTACTGGGTAAAGTGAGTTCATGTTCACGCTCTTCTGCTGTAGCCCGTCCACTTCAAGGTTTGACATGCTGAAGATTCGGGGATGCTCTTCTGCACACTGCTGTTGTAACATTTGCTTATTTAAGCTACTGCTGCCTTCCTGTTAGCTGAAACCAGTCTGGCCATTCTCCTCTGATCTCTCTCATTAACAAGGCATTTTCACCCTACAGAACTGCATTTGGCTGGACGTTTTGTTTTTGTTTCTCACACCATTCTCTGTAAACCCTATTGACTATTGTGCATGAAAATCACAGGAGATCAGCAGCTTTTAAGATACTCTAACCACCCCACCTGGCACCAACAATCACGCCACTTAGATCACATTTCTTTCCCATTCTGATGTCTGGTCTGAACAACAACTTGGTCTTAACCATGTCTGTATGCATTGAGTTGCTGCCACATGATTGGCTGATTAGATATTTGCATTAGAGAATGTATACAGGTCATAGTCATAGAGCACTACAGCAGAGAAGCAGGCTGTTCAGCTGAACCATGACCACAACCCTCTATACACCTCCATCTACGTACCTATCCAAATTTCTCAAACACTGCACCCACTGCTTGTGCTGGCACCTTCAGCACCTTCTGAGCAAGGAAATTTCCCTCATATTTTCTTTAAACATTTCACCTTTCACTCTTAACCCATGACCTCTACTTGTAGTCTTATCCAACCTCAGTGGAAAAAGCTTGCTTGCATTTACCTAGTCCGGGGGTCGGCAACCTGCGGCTCCCGAGCCATTTGTGGCTCTTTCACCTCTGTGCTGCGGCTCCCTGTGGCTTTGGGAAATAATTGGTCAGTATTTAATTAAAATGTATTTTATGTTAGTTTGTTAGCTTTTGAAATGTAATTATGGTGATCTTGTACAACCTAAGTGTAGCGACACATTTCCTGCCACATCCGAAACGGCTCACAATTAGCCAGCATTCCGGCTAAGGGAGATAGCCTACGGGGGTTTGTGAGTACGCGTCTTTTGCAGCATCTGCGTCCATGGGGGCTGGGTTGAGGGAGGCTTAAAAGCAAGGCTGTTTAGTTCAAATAAAGCTATCTTTGACTGCAGTTTACTGACACCGCTACAACGTGTTTTTATCGCTGGCTGTCCAGACGGAAGGTGCTGAAACGCTTTGTCGCGTGTCTGGAAGAAGTGAAAACTTTCCTGGGCAGCAAAGGGCTCACCTTTCCTGAGCTGAAACAGCCAGAGTGGCTGGAAAAGCTACACTTCATGGTAGACATGACAGCGCACCTGAACACGCTGAACACAGCTCTTCAGGGGAAAGGACGTACAGCCCTGCACATGTTGGAGGATGTTTTGGCATTCGAGCGCAAGTTGACAGTGCTTGCCAGAGATTTACAGAAAGGCACTTTGTCTCACTTCCCCAATTTGAGAGAGTTCAAACAAGGTCACGACATGATAATTTCGGAGTATTTACATTCTGCAATCATCGCAATGCAAACATCGTTTGGGAAACGCTTCTGTGAGTTCAGAGAGGAAAAAAACACATTATCCTTCCCGGTCACTCCCTTAAGCATCGATCCTTCCCTACTGAATACGACTGCATTGGCAGGTGTGAGTCAACCTGATCTTGAGATGGAACTGGCCGACATAGCCGACAAAGACATATGGGTGTCCAAGTTTAGACGCTTGACAGCAGACCTTGAAGATGTTGCCCGTCAGAAGGCCGTTCTTGCTCAGAAACACAAATGGAGTGATATTGAAAACCTCACAGATGACAGCTTGCGATCCTGTGTAAAGATGAAGGTGACATCATACAGCCCTGATGTGCAGACGCTGTGCGCTGAGGTCCAGGAGCAGAAATCCCATTAACCAAGTATGATAAATATTTTAATTGCCTATTATTTTACTTATATTCATATTTTTTCATAGTTCAGTGAAATAGTCCTTTCATTTTTCAGGATGACAGCTGGCTGACATTATTTTTGGTTTGCTGCTGGCGGCAAATTTAAGTTTGGCGTTTTTCATAAATACAAGAAGGACTCAAATAGACATTGAATATTTTACTTAAAAGTAACTTTCAACCCAACGTCTTTTTTTCGGAGTTCAAAATGTTTTTGTTGCATGCAGAAATATAATTTCGTTTTCTCTGCAGGAGTTCATCAATTTCATAAATGCAACACATTATAGTTTGTTTATACATAGCATAAAGGCAAAAAAAAACGTTGTATGCAGTGTTATTTCATTTTAAATGTCAAACGGGTTTTGCGGCTCCCAGTGTTTTCTTTTCTGTGGGAAACGGGTCCAAGTGGCTCTTTCAGTGGTAAAGGTTGCTGACCCCTGACCTAGTCTATACCTCTCATAATTTTATATACATCAAATCTCCCCTCAATCTACTATGTTCTAGGGAATAAAGTCATAAATTATTCAACCTTTCTCTATAACTCAGGTCCTGAAGGCCCGGCAACATCCTTGAAAATTTTCTCTACATTTTTTCAATCTTATTTACTTCTTTCCTCTAGGTAGGTGACTGAAACTACAGACAATACTCCAAATTAGGCCTCATCAACATCATATACAATTTCAACTTAACATCCTAATTCCTCTGATCAATACATTTATTTATGAAGGCTAATGTGCCAAAAACTTGCTTTATGATCAAATCACCCTGTTTGCTACTTTCAAGGAACCATGAATCTGTGGCCCTCCGTTCTACCACAGCTCACTGTGTCAGACCTACGCTGCTTTGTCCTCCCAAAGTGCAACACTGCATACTTGTCTGCATTAAATTCCATCTGCCATTTGTCAGCCCATCCTGACAGGTAACTGCTCCATGGAGGGGTGTAACAACGGTGATCTGGATTTGTTTGTGATCACTGTGCAGACACATAGCCCTCCTGTCTGCTACTGGTGAACTACAGCTCCTTCCCCAGTCTGTGCCAGTACATCGCAGCCAAGCACAGCCTCCTGCAGGATCTCTGCTCTGTAATCCTGCCCCAAGGCATCGACCCATCCTATCAGTTCTCTTTCCCATCAAAGCATCACAACATGGGGTCTGCTGGGAGCATTCAGCCGGCCACACAATCACCAGTAATCGGCACGCCTCTACGGCCTGAACAGCAAATACTTTAATTTATTGTCACCAAACAATTGATACTAGAGCATACAATCATCACAGTGATATTTGTTTCTGCGCTTCATACTCCCTGAAGTACAAATTGAATTAAATATAATTAAAATTTAAATTATAAATCATAATTAGAAAATAGAAAAGGGAAAGTAATGTAGTGCAAGTCAGGTCTGGATATTTGGAAGGTATGGCCCAGATCCGGGTCAGGATCTGTTCAGCAGTCTTATCACAGTTGGAAAGAAGCTGTTCCCAAATCTGGCCGTACGAATTTTCAAGCTCCTGAACCTTCTCCCGGAGGGAAGAGGGACAAAAAGTGTGTTGGCTGGGTGGGTCGTGTCCTTGATTATCCTGGCAGCTCTGCTCCGACAGCGTGCAGTGTAAAGTGAGTCCAAGTACGGAAGATGGGTTTGTGTGATGTGCTGCGCTATGTTCACGATCTTCTGCAGCTTCTTCCAGTCTTGGACAGGACAATTTCCATACCAGGTTGTGATGCACCCTAGAAGAATGCTTTCTATGGTGCATCTATAAAAATTAGTGAGGGACAGGCCAAATTTCTTCAGCTTTCTCAGGAAGTAAAGGTGCTGGTGGGCCTTCTTGGCAGTGAACTCTGCTTGGTTAGACCAAGTCAGGTCATTTGTGATATTCACCCCGAGGAACTTAAAGCTTTTGACCTGTTCCACCTGCGCACCACCGATGTAGATGGGGTCCTGCGGTCTGCTACTCCTTCTGAAGTCAACAACCAATTCCTTCGTCTTGCTGACAATGAGGGATAGGTTATTGTCTTCGCACCATAACACCAGGTTCTTAATTTCCTCTCTGTACTCAAACTCATCATTACCCAAGATACGGGCGACAATTGTGGTGTCATCAGCGAACTTATATATTGAGTTTGATGGAAACTTGGTGACACAATCATGGCTGCACAGTGAGTACAGCAGGAGGCTGAGTACACAGCCTTGTGGGGCACCGGTGCTCAGAGTGATTGTAGAGGAGAGCTTGTCCCCTATTTTACAGCCTGGTTCTGTCTGTGAGGAAGTTGAAGATACAGCTGCAGATCTGAGTGCTAAGACCCAGGGTCCAGAGCTTAGGAATCAGTTTATTTGGAATGATGATATTAAATGCAGAGCTATAGTCGATGAAAAGGAGCCTTACATATGCTTCTTTATTCTCCAGGTGTTCTAAGGAGGAATGTAGTGCCAGAGAGATGGCATCTGCCGTTGACCTGTTGCTCTGTTAGGCTCATTGCAAAGCGTCAAGGTTGACTGGGAGGCTATGGTTGATGTGTGTCATAACCAATCGCTCGAAGCACTTCATAGCAATTGATGTCAGAGCCGCAGGTCGATAGTCATTAAGGCATGCCACCTTGCTTTTCTTCGGCACCGGGATTATCGTTGCCTTCTTAAAACATGAGGGGGTCTTAGACTGAAGCAGGGAGCAGTTGAAGATGTCAACAAACACTCCAGCTAGCTCGCTTGCACAGGCTCGGAGAACAACGCCTGCTGATACTGGAAACCTGAAAACACCGGGACCTCTCAGCAAGTCAGGCAGCATCTGTGGAGAGAGATACAGAACTCATGCTCTGGGCTTGCGACCCTTCAGAGTTCCACATCCATCCATGCATGAGCTGTCCACATGGCTCAGAGGGGATGGAGCTGCCAGAGAGTTACAATGCTCAGAATCACTGGGATCCAGTAACATCCCTGGCATGGCATGTCCTCCACACATTTGACCTTGGCCAGACCCATGAAGGAGACTTCCTATATTTGGAACTTAACTGAAGTTCTTAGTAAAGTTGAGAGTAGTACGTTACATGTCACTGACAGCAAGTAGTCCAGTGGATGAGAATCCACCTGCAGCAGGTAAAACAAGAGGCAGGAACACTGAGTGTGAACCTGACCCCAACAGGAGGAACACAAGATCTTACTGCAGCAAGAGAAGGTCACACCCAAGCCTATAGAATGGCCAAATCTTGCCATTGGATCAGAGCTACAATTGATAGTAACAGAGTGACACATACAAAATGCCGGAGGAACTCAGCAAGTCAGGCAATACCTATGGAGAGAAATAAACAGTCTAGATTTCAGACCAAGACCCTTCATCAATCCTGAAGCTTCAACTGTTTATTCTCCTCCATAGATGCCCTATCTGCTGAGTTCCTCCAGTATTCTGTGTGTGTTGTTCAAGATTTCCTGCATCTGCAGAATCTCTTGAGTCAGTAACAGACTTTGTTTTGAAATGGATTAACCAAATAAAAAGTTTTAAAGAAAATAGCAAGCTTATTTTCAGACTAGGGAAAGGAATGTCACATTATTCAGACATGATCTACATTGTGGTAGATGCAAGCATGCTACTTGTAGGTAGTTTAACTCATCACTCACTAACACACGATATTCTGTCTAGAAAACACACGCTAAACCCATAACACATCTTTGGGAGGTGGGAGAAAACAAAGAATATCCAAGGGAACATGGAAAACATACAGACTGCACCAAGGTCAGGATCAAAACTGGGTCACTGGAGCTGTAAGGAAGTCTATTAACTGGTGCACCTGTGTACCTCCTATGGATAGGGATACAGAGAATGACCAATAGGGAATGGGCACAGAGACTGCCAAGAGAGTGGAACATGTATGTAAATGTAGAGAAAATGAGACATGTGGGGTTTGAGAGGGAATGAAGGATGTATTGAGTTACAGTGTGTTCTGGGGAAGTATAAACAGGGAGAATGGGCTTGCAGAGAAGGTGAAGAATTTATAGAAAATGTCAGCATATAGCAGAATAGGTTACTAGAGCAGGGCGCAGAAATCTGGGGATAATTGTACAGACCATGCATGTAGGGGGATGCTGGGAGGATGAGAGATGTGAGTACACACAGAAAGTGAGCCATTAATATGCACAGAAAGACAGAGAGCTGTGTTACCACAGCAAACCAAAGTACCACGTGTACCAAAGTGGGGATTTACAACAGAAAAACATAGATTATAAAATCGCTTCCAGAGGTGAGGCTAAAGTTGAGGTTTTGTTGCTGGTTCTCAGACAAGTGAAGCGGAGATTGATGGGACTGTCAGACAGGGTTTGCAGACAGCTACGTCAATGAACAGAGACACACTAATCTTCAGATGTGGCTACAGATAAAATCCTAAACAGCACCACCGCCCTCTTTTTCTCTGCTACTGAGGGACCCAAACAAGTCCCCAAGATCTTGTTTGAAACAAAACTGAATGTTTGAATGTATTTGCCATCAATAACTCACAGATACACCACAGGAAACCAGATACTCTGGACTACAACGGACAAGTAAATTGCATGTGGAAATAAAACAATCAGCTTTTATATAGTTCCATTAAGATAGCAAAACATCCCAAGGCACATTAGATAGGAGCTATCAAAATACACCTGTGGAGCAAAGTTATTGCAGTCACTTGAAGGCCAGTCAAAGAGATGGGCTTTAATGAGTTTTAAGAAAAGAGAGGTAGGCAGTGAGTATGAGGAACTGACACAACGGCTGTCAGCAATGATCAGAAGGCTCAATCTGGGAGGGCATAGATGTCATGGAGAGAGCTGGGGCTGGTGGAGCCAACAGGATAGAACGGGCAAGGCCATAGAGGGATTGAAAATTGATGACAAATTTTAACTGGGAACCATGAAAGGTGAGGGGAAGTGGGATGCTGGGCACTTAATCCGATACTTGGAGTGATTCCAACCTTGCTGGAATAAGCAGCATGGATACCAAGAGCCCTTTAACCTGCCAAGTGAACAGGTACTCTGCCAAAGGGAAATACTGTGACTGCTAAGATCCTAAAACTTTGGGAATATGCAGCAAATAAAGGAAGGAAATTGAATATCTCAGTACAACTGTGTTTCAAAGCTGTGTAAAGTTAGTAAAGGGACTGGTTTTAAATGAGGTTTCATGAAATGCAGAGGCAGAAGAGAATGATTTGAGGGAAACGTCTGTATTGGAATGCAAAGCACAAACACTAAGCTACACACACCTCCTTAAAGACACTACACCATTTAATAAAATCATGGTGGATCTGATCGTAAGTTCATCTCCTCATCTCACACAATCACAGAGACATTTTGCCACTTGCGTAGTATCTTCTACACCCTCCCTCCAAAATATTCAGCTTCTGCTTCCTTTGAGAAGAGAGTATCAAAGACTTCTGCTCCTCATAGAGGAAAAAGGTCACCTCATTTCTGTTTAAATGGACAACCCTTTATTTTTAAACAGTGACATCCAGCTCCAGATTCTCCCACATCCCTTCACATCAATGCTCTCAAGACCTCATTATTTATATTGTTCTATCATCCACTCACACTTCAGAACTCAGTTGAAATCAGGTCCTGCCTGTCGGACCTTTCCTGAAAGGTGAGGGATACAGGACTGAAGGTGTTATATTTGAATGCACACAATACACTGAAAAAGGTAGATGATCTTGTAGCATACCTAGAGATTGTCAGGTATGATGTTGTGGGCATCACTGATTCGTGGCTGAAAGAAGATCATACTTGGGAGCTTTACATCCAAGGGTACACCTTGTGTCTAAAGGATGGGTAGGTAGGCAGAGGTGGTGTCATGGCTCTGTTGGTAAAAAAAAAACAAATGAAATCATAGAACATAGAAATATAGAAATCTACGGCACATCACAGGCCCTTTGGCGGAACATGTAACCTACTCTAGAGCCTACATAGAAGCTCCCTATTGCATAGGCCTCTATTTTTCTATGGATCCTTAGAAAGTCCTTAGAAAGAGGTGACGCAGGATCAGTAGATATACTTGTGGGTAAAGTTAAGAAATGCACAGTAAAAGACCCTGAAGAGAGTTATATCCGAACAGTAGTATGGATGTACACTATAAATTACAAGAGAAGAAATAAAGGATTGTAAACAGGACAATGCTATGATAGTCATGGGGATTTCAATATGCAGGTGAATTGGGAAATTCAGATTGGTGCTGGATACTAAGAGAGAATTTGTAAAATGCCTAGGAAAAGGGTTTTTAGAGCAGCTTGTGGTTGAACCCACTAGGGGAACACCTATTCTGGATTGGGTGCTGTGTATGAACAAGGTAAAGGAACCCATAGGAAGCAGTGATCATAATATGATAGAGTTGATCCTGCAAATTGAGAGGGAGAAGCTAAAGTCAAATGTATCAGTATTACAGACAGACAGACAGACATACTTTATTGATCCCGAGGGAAATTGGGTTTCATTACAGCTGCACCAACCAAGAATAGTGAAGAAATATAGCAATATAAAACTATAAATAATTAAATAATAATGTTAATCATGCCGAGTGGAAATAAGTCCAGGACCAGCCTATTGGCTCAGGGTGTCTAACACTCCAAGGGAGGAGTTGTAAAGTTTGATGGCCACAGGCAGGAATGACTTCCTATGATGCTCAGTGTTACATCTCGGTGGAATGAGACTCTGGCTGAATGTACTCCTGTGCCTAACCAGTACATTATGGAGTGGATGGGAGTCATTGTCCAAGATGGCATGCAACTTGGACAGCATCCTCTTTTCAGACACCACCGTCAGAGAGTCCAGTTCCACCCCCACAACATCACTGGCCTTACGAATGAGTTTGTTGATTCTGTTGGTGTCTGCTACCCTCAGCCTGCTGCCCCAGCACACAACAGCAAACATGATAGCACTGGCCACCACAGACTCGTAGAACATCCTCAGCATCTTCCGGCAGATGTTAAAGGACCTCAGTCTCCTCAGAAAATAGAGATAGCTCTGACCCTTCTTGTAGACAGCCTCAGTGTTCTTTGACCAGTCCAGTTTATTGTCCATTCGTATCCCCAGGTATTTGTAACCCTCCATTATGTCCACACTGACCCCTTGGATGGAAACAGGGGTCACCGGTGCCTTAGCCCTCCTCAGGTCCACCACCAGCTCCTTAGTCTTTTTCACATTAAGCTGTGGAGTAAAAGGAATTGCAGAGGCACGAGAGAGAACCAAGGCAAAGTTGATTGGAAGGGAACACTAGCAGTGATGATGGCAGAACAGCAATGGCTGGAGTTTCTGGGAGCAATTTGGAAGGCGGATGATAAATAGATCCCAAAGAAGAAGAAGTAATATTCTAAAGGCAGGATGACCCAATCTGGCTGACAAGGAACATCAAAGACAACATAAAAGCCAAAAAGGGAGCATATCATAGAGCAAAAAAAGTGGGAAGTCAGAGGATTGCAAAGCTTACAACCAACAGAAGGCAATGAAAATGAAATGAATGAAAAGAGCATTGGCTGATGGCAGAAGGCAAAGAGTGGGAATAAAGGGAACCGGGTACTGGTAGTATTCCACAGGGGTCGGTGTTGGTACTGCTTCTTTTTACTTTGTATGTCAATGATTTGGATAACAGAATTGATGGCTTTGTGGCCAAGTTTGCAGATGATACGAAGGTAGATGAAGGGGTTGGTATTGTTGAGAAAGCAGGAAGGCTGCAGAAGCACTTAGTCAGATCAGGAGAATGGGCAGAGAAGTGGCCGATGGAATACAGTGACAAGAAGTGCATGGTCATGCACATTGGTTGAAAGAACAAAAACACAGACTATTTTCTAAATTGGGAGAAAATTCAAAAATTTGAGGTGGAAAGGGACTTGGGAGCCCTTGTGCAGGATTCTCTAAAGGTTAGCTTGTGGATTCATTCAGTCGTAGGAAGGCAAATACAACATTAGCATTCATTTCAAGTGGACTAGAATATAAAAGCAAGGATGTAGTGCTGAGGCTTTACTAGGCACTGTGTGGTCTCACCTGGAGTATTGTGAGCAGTTTTGGGCCCCTTATTTAAGAAAGGATGTGCTATCAATGGAGAGGGTTCGGAGGAGGTTCACAAAAATGATTCCAGGAATGAAAGAGTTCATGTGTGAGGAGTGTTCGCAGGCTCTCGGTCTGTATTCACTGGAGTTTAGAAGAATGAGGGGGTATCTCTTTGAAACCTATCAAATGTTCAAAGGCCTAGATAGACTGGATGTGGAGAGGATGTTCCCTATAGTGGGGGAGCCTAGGACCAGAGGACACAGATAGAGTGTATGTGGAGAGGATGTTCCCTATAGTGGGGGAGCCTAGGACCAGAGGACACAGATAGAGTGGATGAGGAGAGGATGTTCCCTATAGTGGGGGAGTCTAGGACCAGAGGACACAGATAGAGTGGATGTGGAGAGGATGTTCCCTATAGTGGGGGAGTCTAGGACCAGAGGGCACAGATAGAGTGGATGTGGAGAGGATGCTTCCTATAGTGGGGGAGTCTAGGACCAGAGGACACAGATAGAGTGGATGTGGAGAGGATGTTCCCTATAGTGGGGGAGTCTAGGACCAGAGGGCACAGACAGTGTGGATGTGGAGAGGATGTTTCCTATAGTGGGGGGAGTCTAGGACCAGATGGCACAGATAGACTGGATGTGGAGAGGATGTTTCCTATAGTGGGGGAGTCTAGGACCAGATAGAGTAGATGTGGAGAGGATGTTTCCTATAGTGGGGGAACTTAGGACCAGAGGGCACAGATAGAGTGGATGTGGAGAGGATGTTTCCTACAGTGGGGGAGTCTAGGACCAGAGGGCACAGATAGACTGGGTGTGGAGAGGACGATTCCTATAGTGGGGGAGTCTAGGACCAGAGGGCACAGATAGAGTGGATGTGGAGAGGATGTTTCCTATAGTGGGGGAGCCTAGCACCAGAGGGCACAGATAGACTGGATGTGGAGAGGATGTTTCCTATAGTGGGGGAGCCTAGGACCAGAGGGCACAGATAGAGTGGATGTGGAGAGGATGTTTCCTATCGTGGGGGAGCCTAGGACCAGAGGGTACAGATAGAGTGGATGTGGAGAGGATGTTTCCTATAGTGGGGGAGCCTAGGACTAGAGGGCACAGATTGAGTGGATGTGGAGAGGATGTTCCCTATAGTGGGGGAGTCTAGGACCAGAGGGCACAGATAGAGTGGATGTGGAGAGGATGTTTCCTATAGTGGGGAAGTCTAGGACCAGAGGGCACAGATAGAGTGGATGTAGAGAGGATGTTTCCTATAGTGAGGGAGCCTAGGACCAGAGGGCACAGATAGAGTGGATGTGGAGAGGATGTTTCCTATTATGGGGGAGTCTAGGACCAGAGGGTACAGATAGAGTGGATGTAGAGAGGATGTTTCCTATAGTGGGAGAGTCTAGGACCAGAGGGCACAGATAGAGTGGATGTGGAGAGGATGTTTCCTATCGTGGGGGAGCCTAGGACCAGAGGGCACAGATAGAGTGGATGTTGAGAGGATGTTTCCTTTGCAACACACACAAAATGCTGGAGGAACTGAACAGGCCAGGCAGCGCCGATGAAAAAGAGTAAACAGTTGACCTTTCGGGCTGAGACCCTTCATCAGGACTGGAAAAAGAGATGAGGAGTTACAGCAAGAAGGTGGAGGACAAAGTACAAGGTGGTAGGTGATAGGTGAAACCAGGACAGGGAAGGGGTGAAGTAAAGAGCTGGGAAGTTGATAGTTGTAAGAGATAAAAGGCTGGAGAAGGGGGAATCTGAAGGAGGGTAGATGACTGTGGAAGAAAGAGAAGTGGGTGGAGCACCAGAGGGAGGTGACAGGCAAGTAAAGAGATGAGATAAGAGAAGGAAACAAGATTAGGAATGGTGAAGGGGAAGTTCAAGAAATTGATGTTCATGCTATGAGATCGGAGACTACCCAGATGGAATATAATGTGTTGCCTTTCCAATCTGAGTGTGGCCTCATTGTGGCAGTAGAGGAGGCCTTTGACTGACATATTGGAATGGCAACGAGAAGTAGGATTGAAGTGGTTGGCCACCAGGAGATCTCACTTTTCCAGTTGGATGGATCGTAGGTGTTCGATGAAACGGTCTCCCAATCTACTTCTGGTCTCACTGTTACACAGGAGGCCACACTTGGCCTTCTTTGTCATAGACACTGCCTGGCCTTCTGAGTTCTGTGTGTCACCTACCACTCTGTGAGTTCTATGTGTCACCTACCACTCTGTGAGTTCTGTGTGTCACCTACCACTCTGTGAGTTCTATGTGTCACCTACCACTCTGTGAGTTCTGTGTGTCACCTACCACTCTGTGAGTTCTATGTGTCACCTACCACTCTGTGAGTTCTGTGTGTCACCTACCACTCTGTGAGTTCTATGTGTCACCTACCACTCTGTGAGTTCTGTGTGTCACCTACCACTCTGTGAGTTCTGTGTGTCACCTACCACTCTGTGAGTTCTGTGTGTCACCTACCACTCTGTGAGTTCTATGTGTCACCTACCACTCTGTGAGATCTGTGTGTCACCTACCACTCTGTGAGTTCTGTGTCACCTACCACTCTGTGAGTTCTTTGTGTCACCTACCACTCTGTGAGTTCTATGTGTCACCTACCACTCTGTGAGTTCTGTGGTGTCACCTACCACTCTGTGAGTTCTATGTGTCACCTACCACTCTGTGAGTTCTGTGTGTCACCTACCACTCTGTGAGTTCTATGTGTCACCTACCACTCTGTGAGTTCTGTGTGTCACCTACCACTCTGTGAGTTCTGGGTGTCACCTACCACTCTGTGAGTTCTATGTGTCACCTACCACTCTGTGAGTTCTGTGTGTCACCTACCACTCTGTGAGTTCTATGTGTCACCTACCACTCTGTGAGTTCTATGTGTCACCTACCACTCTGTGAGTTCTGTGTGTCACCTACCACTCTGTGAGTTCTGTGTGTCACCTACCACTCTGTGAGTTCTATGTGTCACCTACCACTCTGTGAGTTCTGTGTGTCACCTACCACTCTGTGAGTTCTATGTGTCACCTACCCACTCTGTGAGTTCTGTGTGTCACCTACCACTCTGTGAGTTCTGTGTGTCACCTACCACTCTGTGAGTTCTGTGTGTCACCTACCACTCTGTGAGTTCTATGTGTCCACCTACCACTCCTGTGAGTTCTGTGTGTCACCTACCACTCTGTGAGTTCTGTGTGTCACCTACCACTCTGTGAGTTCTATGTGTCACCTACCACTCTGTGAGTTCTGTGTGTCACCTACCACTCTGTGAGTTCTATGTGTCACCTACCACTCTGTGAGTTCTGTGTGTCACCTACCACTCTGTGAGTTCTGTGTGTCACCTACCACTCTGTGAGTTCTGTGTGTCACCTACCACTCTTGTGAGTTCTATGTGTCACCTACCACTCTGTGAGTTCTGTGTGTCACCTACCACTCTGTGAGTTCTGTGTGTCACCTACCACTCTGTGAGTTCTATGTGTCACCTACCACTCTGTGAGTTCTGTGTGTCACCTACCACTCTGTGAGTTCTGTGTGTCACCTACCACTCTGTGAGTTCTATGTGTCACCTACCACTCTGTGAGTTCTGTGTGTCACCTACCACTCTGTGAGTTCTGTGTGTCACCTACCACTCTGTGAGTTCTAGTGTCACCTACCACTCTCTGAGTTCTGTGTGTCACCTACCACTCTGTGAGTTCTGTGTGTCACCTACCACTCTGTGAGTTCTTGTGTCACCTACCACTCTGTGAGTTCTGTGTTTCACCTACCACTCTGTGAGTTCTATGTGTCACCTACCACTCTGTGAGTTCTGTGTGTCACCTACCACTCTGTGAGTTCTGTGTGTCACCTACCACTCTGTGAGTTCTGTGTGTCACCTACCACTTCTGTGAGTTCTGTGTGTCACCTACCACTCTGTGAGTTCTATGTGTCACCTTACCACTCTGTGAGTTCTGTGTGTCACTACCACTCTGTGAGTTCTGTGTGTCACCTACCACTCTGTGAGTTCTATGTGTCACCTACCACTCTGTGAGTTCTGTGTGTCACCTACCACTCTCTGAGTTCTGTGTGTCACCTACCACTCTGTGAGTTCTGTGTGTCACCTACCACTCTGTGAGTTCTATGTGTCACCTACCACTCTGTGAGTTCTGTGTGTCACCTACCACTCTGTGAGTTCTGTGTGTCACCTACCACTCTGTGAGTTCTGTGTGTCACCTACCACTCTGTGAGTTCTGTGTGTCACCTACCACTCTGTGAGTTCTGTGTGTCACCTACCACTCTGTGAGTTCTATGTGTCACCTACCACTCTGTGAGTTCTATGTGTCACCTACCACTCTGTGAGTTCTGTGTGTCACCTACCACTCTGTGAGTTCTGTGTGTCACCTACCACTCTGTGAGTTCTGTGTGTCACCTACCACTCTGTGAGTTCTGTGTGTCACCTACCACTCTGTGAGTTCTATGTGTCACCTACCACTCTGTGAGTTCTGTGTGTCACTACCCACTCTGTGAGTTCTATGTGTCACCTACCACTCTGTGAGTTCTGTGTGTCACCTACCACTCTGTGAGTTCTGTGTGTCACCTACCACTCTGTGAGTTCTATGTGTCACCTACCACTCTGTGAGTTCTGTGTGTCACCTACCACTCTGTGAGTTCTATGTGTCACCTACCACTCTGTGAGTTCTGTGTGTCACCTACCACTCTGTGAGTTCTGTGTGTCACCTACCACTCTGTGAGTTCTATGTGTCACCTACCACTCTGTGAGTTCTGTGTGTCACCTACCACTCTGTGAGTTCTATGTGTCACCTACCACTCTGTGAGTTCTGTGTGTCACCTACCACTCTGTGAGTTCTGTGTGTCACCTACCACTCTGTGAGTTCTATGTGTCACCTACCACTCTGTGAGTTCTATGTGTCACCTACCACTCTGTGAGTTCTATGTGTCACCTACCACTCTGTGAGTTCTGTGTGTCACCTACCACTCTGTGAGTTCTGTGTGTCACCTACCACTCTGTGAGTTCTGTGTGTCACCTACCACTCTGTGAGTTCTATGTGTCACCTACCACTCTGTGAGTTCTATGTGTCACCTACCACTCTGTGAGTTCTGTGTGTCACCTACCACTCTGTGAGTTCTGTGTGTCACCTACCACTCTGTGAGTTCTATGTGTCACCTACCACTCTGTGAGTTCTATGTGTCACCTACCACTCTGTGAGTTCTGTGTGTCACCTACCACTCTGTGAGTTCTATGTGTCACCTACCACTCTGTGAGTTCTGTGTGTCACCTACCACTCTGTGAGTTCTATGTGTCACCTACCACTCTGTGAGTTCTGTGTGTCACCTACCACTCTGTGAGTTCTGTGTGTCACCTACCACTCTGTGAGTTCTAGTGTGTCACCTACCACTCTGTGAGTTCTGTGTGTCACCTACCACTCTGTGAGTTCTATGTGTCACCTACCACTCTGTGAGTTTCTGTGTGTCACCTACCACTCTGTGAGTTCTGTGTGTCACCTACCACTCTGTGAGTTCTATGTGTCACCTACCACTCTGTGAGTTCTGTGTGTCACCTACCACTCTGTGAGTTCTGTGTGTCACCTACCACTCTGTGAGTTCTGTGTGTCACCTACCACTCTGTGAGTTCTATGTGTCACCTACCACTCTGTGAGTTCTGTGTGTCACCTACCACTCTGTGAGTTCTGTGTGTCACCTACCACTCTGTGAGTTCTATGTGTCACCTACCACTCTGTGAGTTCTGTGTGTCACCTACCACTCTGTGAGTTCTGTGTGTCACCTACCACTCTGTGAGTTCTGTGTGTCACCTACCACTCTGTGAGTTCTATGTGTCACCTACCACTCTGTGAGTTCTGTGTGTCACCTACCACTCTGTGAGTTCTGTGTGTCACCTACCACTCTGTGAGTTCTGTGTGTCACCTACCACTCTGTGAGTTCTGTGTGTCACCCTACCACTCTGTGAGTTCTAGTGTGTCACCTACCACTCTGTGAGTTCTGTGTGTCACCTACCACTCTGGGTGAGTGTCTGTAGTGTGTCACCTACCACTCTGTGAGTTCTGTGTGTCACCTACCACTCTGTGAGTTCTGTGTGTCACC